>NW_027415572.1:0-114292 GCF_964106895.1 Numenius arquata
GACAGCACTCTACAAGACCCTTAGCAACACAACGGAACCTCACTAAAACCCTATGGGCTCCTACAGAACACTGCAGGTGCCTACGGAACCCTACAGACCCCTACGGAACCCTACAGACACCTGCGGGCACTTACGGAACCCTGCAGGCCCCTACGGAACCCTACAGGTCCATACAGAACCCCACAGGGCCCTACGGAACTTTACCAGCCACTACGGAACTCTACGGGCCTCTACGGAACCCTGCAGAACCCTCCAGAACCTTACAGAATCCCACAGATTCCTACAGACTTCTGCGGGCGCTTAAACAACCCTACAGGCCCCTACGGAACACTGCCAGCCCCTATGGAAGGAACCCTACGGGCCCCTACAGAACACTACTGGCTCCTGCGGTACTCCACAGGCCTCTAGGGAACCTATGAAGCTCTACGGAGCCCTATGGATCCTTACGGAACAGTACGGGCCCCTTCAGACCTCTGCGGGCACTTATGGAAACCTACAGGACCCTACAGAACTGTACGAGACTCTACAGGCCCCTAGGGAACACCACAGGCCCCTACGGAACCGTACGAGACTCTAAAGGCCCCTAGGGAACACCACAGGCCCCTACGGAACCCTACACAACCCTCCGGAAACATATGGCACCCTACAAGATCCTACCAACCCCTGCGAGCACTTACACAACCCTACAGGCCCCTACGGAAATCTACGGGACTCTATGGGCCCCTAGGGAACTCTATAGATTTCGATGGAACCCTATGAGGTCCTCTGGAACCCTACAGAATACTCCAGGACCCGACAGCACTCTACAAGACCCTTAGCAACACAACGGAACCTCACTAAAACCCTATGGGCTCCTACAGAACACTGTAGGTGCCTACGGAAACCTACAGACCCCTACGGAATACTACCAGCCACTACAGAAAAATATGGCCCCTACGGAACTCTACGGAACCTGGCAGAAACACTGTGGGCCCCTACAGGCCCTTGCGGGCACTTGCAGAACTCTGCAGGAACCCACGGAACTTTATGGAACCCTACCAGCCCCTACGGAAGCCTAAAGACCCTTGCAGGCAGTTACGGAACGGTACAGGGCCCTAGGGAACTTTACCAGCCACTACGGAACTCTACGGGCCCCTACGGAACCCTGCAGAACCCTCCAGAGCCTTACAGAATCCCACGGATTCCTACAGACTCCTGCGGGCACTTACTCAACCCTAGAGGACCCTACGGAACACTGCCAGCTCCTATGGAAGGAACCCTACGGGCCCCTACAGAACACTACTGGCTCCTGCGGTACTCCACAGGCCTCTAGGGAACCTACGAAGCTCTACGGAACCCTATGGATCCTTACGGAGCAGTACAGGCCCCTTCAGACCTCTGCGGGCCCTTATGGAAACCTACAGGACCCTACAGAACTGTACGAGACTCTACAGGCCCCTAGGGAACACCACAGGCCCCTACGGAACCCTACACAACCCTCCGGAAACATATGGCACCCTACAAGCTCCTACCAACCCCTGCGGGCACTTACACAACCCTACAGGCCCCTACGGAAATCTATGGGACTCTACGGGCCCCTAGGGAACCCTTCAGATTTCGACGGAACCCTACCAGCCCCTCTGGAACCCTACAGAATACTCCAGGACCCGACAGCACTCTACAAGACCCTTAGCAACACAACGGAACCTCACTAAAACCCTATGGGCTCCTACAGAATACTGCAGGTGCCTACGGAACCCTACAGACCCCTACGGAACCCTACAGACACCTGCGGGCACTTACGGAACCCTGCAGGCCCCTACGGAACCCTACAGGTCCATACAGAACCCCACAGGGCCCTACGGAACTTTACCAGCCACTACGGAACTCTACGGGCCCCTACGGAACCCTGCAGAACCCTCCAGAACCTTACAGAATCCCACAGACTCCTACAGACTTCTGCGGGCACTTACACAACCCTACAGGTCCCTACAGAAATCTACGGGACTCTATGGGCCCCTAGGGAACCCTATAGATTTCGATGGAACCCTATGAGGCCCTCTGGAACCCTACAGAATACTCCAGGACCTGACAGCACTCTACAAGACCCTTAGCAACACAACGGAACCTCACTAAAACCCTATGGGCTCCTACAGAACACTGCAGGCGCCTAGGGAACCCTACAGACCCCTACAGAATACTACCAGCCACTACAGAAAAATATGGCCCCTACGGAACTCTACGGAACCTGGCAGAAACACTGTGGGCCCCTACAGGCCCTTGCGGGCACTTGCAGAACTCTGCAGGAACCCACGGAACTTTATGGAACCCTACCAGCCCCTACGGAAGCCTAAAGACCCTTGCAGGCAGTTACGGAACGGTACAGGGCCCTAGGGAACTTTACCAGCCACTACGGAACTCTACGGGCCCCTACGGAACCCTGCAGAACCCTCCAGAGCCTTACAGAATCCCACGGATTCCTACAGACTCCTGCGGGCACTTACTCAACCCTAGAGGACCCTACGGAACACTGCCAGCTCCTATGGAAGGAACCCGACGGGCCCCTACAGAACACTACTGGCTCCTGCGGTACTCCAGAGGCCTCTAGGGAACCTACGAAGCTCTACGGAGCCCTATGGATCCTTACGGAACAGTACGGGCCCCTTCAGACCTCTGCGGGCCCTTATGGAAACCTACAGGACCCTATGGAACTGTATGAGACTCTACAGGCCCCTAGGGAACACCACAGGCCCCTATGGAACCGTACGAGACTCTACAGGCCCCTAGGGAACACCACAGGCCCCTATGGAACCCTACACAACCCTCCGGAAACATATGGCACCCTACAAGCTCCTACCAACCCCTGCGAGCACTTACATAACCCTACAGGTCCCTACGGAAATCTACGGGACTCTATGGGCCCCTAGGGAACCCTTCAGATTTCGACGGAACCCTACCAGCCCCTCTGGAACCCTACAGAATACTCCAGGACCCGACAGCACTCTACAAGACCCTTAGCAACACAACGGAACCTCACTAAAACCCTATGGGCTCCTACAGAACACTCTAGGTGCCTACGGAAACCTACAGACCCCTACGGAATACTACCAGCCACTACAGAAAAATATGGCCCCTACGGAACTCTACGGAACCTGGCAGAAACACTGTGGGCCCCTACAGGCCCTTGCGGGCACTTGCAGAACTCTGCAGGAACCCACGGAACTTTATGGAACCCTACCAGCCCCTACGGAAGCCTAAAGACCCTTGCAGGCAGTTACGGAACGGTACAGGGCCCTAGGGAACTTTACCAGCCACTACTGAACTCTACGGGCCCCTACGGAACCCTGCAGAACCCTCCGGAACCTTACAGAATCCCACGGATTCCTACAGACTCCTGCGGGCACTTACTCAACCCTAGAGGACCCTACGGAACACTGCTGGCTCCTGCGGTACTCCAGAGGCCTCTAGGGAACCTACGAAGCTCTACGGAACCCTATGGATCCTTACGGAACAGTACGGGCCCCTTCAGACCTCTGCGGGCCCTTATGGAAACCTACAGGACCCTACCGAAACTGTACGAGACTCTACAGGCCCCTAGGGAACACCACAGGCCCCTACGGAACCCTACACAACCCTCCGGAAACATATGGCACCCTACAAGCTCCTACCAACCCCTGCGGGCACTTACATAACCCTACAGGCCCCTACGGAAATCTACGGGACTCTACGGGCCCCTAGGGAACCCTTCAGATTTCGACGGAACCCTACCAGCCCCTCTGGAACCCTACAGAATACTCCAGGACCCGACAGCACTCTACAAGACCCTTAGCAACACAACGGAACCTCACTAAAACCCTATGGGCTCCTACAGAACACTGCAGGTGCCTACGGAACCCTACAGACCCCTACGGAACCCTACAGACACCTGCGGGCACTTACGGAACCCTGCAGGCCCCTACGGAACCCTACAGGTCCATACAGAACCCCACAGGGCCCTACGGAACTTTACCAGCCACTACGGAACTCTACGGGCCCCTACGGAACCCTGCAGAACCCTCCAGAACCTTACAGAATCCCACAGACTCCTACAGACTTCTGCGGGCACTTACACAACCCTACAGGTCCCTACAGAAATCTACGGGACTCTATGGGCCCCTAGGGAACCCTATAGATTTCGATGGAACCCTATGAGGCCCTCTGGAACCCTACAGAATACTCCAGGACCTGACAGCACTCTACAAGACCCTTAGCAACACAACGGAACCTCACTAAAACCCTATGGGCTCCTACAGAACACTGCAGGCGCCTACGGAAACCTACAGACCCCTACGGAATACTACCAGCCACTACAGAAAAATATGGCCCCTACAGAACTCTACGGAACCTGGCAGAAACACTGTGGGCCCCTACAGGCCCTTGCGGGCACTTGCAGAACTCTGCAGGAACCCACGGAACTTTATGGAACCCTACCAGCCCCTACGGAAGCCTAAAGACCCTTGCAGGCAGTTACGGAACGGTACAGGGCCCTAGGGAACTTTACCAGCCACTACGGAACTCTACGGGCCCCTACGGAACCCTGCAGAACACTCCAGAACCTTACAGAATCCCACAGATTCCTACAGACTCCTGCGGGCACTTACTCAACCCTAGAGGACCCTACGGAACACTGCCAGCTCCTATGGAAGGAACCCTACGGGCCCCTACAGAACACTACTGGCTCCTGCGGTACTCCACAGGCCTCTAGGGAACCTACGAAGCTCTACGGAACCCTATGGATCCTTACGGAACAGTACGGGCCCCTTCAGACCTCTGCGGGCCCTTATGGAAACCTACAGGACCCTACCGAAACTGTACGAGACTCTACAGGCCCCTAGGGAACACCACAGGCCCCTACAGAACCCTACACAACCCTCCGGAAACATATGGCACCCTACAAGCTCCTACCAACCCCTGCGAGCACTTACACAACCCTACAGGCCCCTACGGAAATCTATGGGACTCTACGGGCCCCTAGGGAACCCTTCAGATTTCGACGGAACCCTACCAGCCCCTCTGGAACCCTACAGAATACTCCAGGACCCGACAGCACTCTACAAGACCCTTAGCAACACAACGGAACCTCACTAAAACCCTATGGGCTCCTACAGAATACTGCAGGTGCCTACGGAACCCTACAGACCCGTACAGACACCTACGGGCACTTACAGAACACTGCAGGCCCCTACGGAACCCTACAGGTCCATACAGAACCCCACAGGGCCCTACGGAACTTTACCAGCCACTACGGAACTCTACGGGCCCCTACGGAACCCTGCAGAACCCTCCAGAACCTTACAGAATCCCACAGACTCCTACAGACTTCTGCGGGCACTTACACAACCCTACAGGTCCCTACGGAAATCTACGGGACTCTATGGGCCCCTAGGGAACCCTATAGATTTCGATGGAACCCTATGAGGCCCTCTGGAACCCTACAGAATACTCCAGGACCTGACAGCACTCTACAAGACCCTTAGCAACACAACGGAACCTCACTAAAACCCTATGGGCTCCTACAGAACACTGCAGGCGCCTAGGGAACCCTACAGACCCCTACAGAATACTACCAGCCACTACAGAAAAATATGGCCCCTACGGAACTCTACAGAACCTGGCAGAAACACTGTGGGCCCCTACAGGCCCTTGCGGGCACTTGCAGAACTCTGCAGGAACCCACGGAACTTTATGGAACCCTACCAGCCCCTACGGAAGCCTAAAGACCCTTGCAGGCAGTTACGGAACGGTACAGGGCCCTAGGGAACTTTACCAGCCACTACGGAACTCTACGGGTCCCTACAAAACCCTGCAGAACCCTCCGGAATCTGACAGAATCCCACGGACTCCTACAGACTGCTGCGGGCACTTAAACAACCCTACAGGCCCCTACGGAACACTGCCAGCCCCTATGGAAGGAACCCTACGGGCCCCTACAGAACACTACTGGCTCCTGCGGTACTCCACAGGCCTCTAGGGAACCTACGAAGCTCTACGGAGCCCTATGGATCCTTACGGAACAGTACGGGCCCCTTCAGACCTCTGCGGGCGTTTATGGAAACCTACAGGACCCTATGGAACTGTATGAGACTCTACAGGCCCCTAGGGAACACCACAGGCCCCTACGGAACCGAACGAGACTCTACAGGCCCCTAGGGAACACCACAGGCCCCTACGGAACCCTACACAACCCTCCGGAAACATATGGCACCCTACAAGCTCCTACCAACCCCTGCGGGCACTTACATAACCCTACAGGCCCCTACGGAAATCTACGGGACTCTACGGGCCCCTAGGGAACCCTTCAGATTTCGACGGAACCCTACCAGCCCCTCTGGAACCCTACAGAATACTCCAGGACCCGACAGCACTCTACAAGACCCTTAGCAACACAACGGAACCTCACTAAAACCCTATGGGCTCCTACAGAACACTGCAGGTGCCTACGGAACCCTACAGACCCCTTCGGAACCCTACAGACACCTGCGGGCACTTACGGAACCCTGCAGGCCCCTACGGAACCCTACAGGTCCATACAGAACCCCACAGGGCCCTACGGAACTTTACCAGCCACTACGGAACTCTACGGGCCCCTACGGAACCCTGCAGAACCCTCCAGAACCTTACAGAATCCCACAGACTCCTACAGACTTCTGCGGGCACTTACACAACCCTACAGGTCCCTACGGAAATCTACGGGACTCTATGGGCCCCTAGGGAACCCTATAGATTTCGATGGAACCCTATGAGGCCCTCTGGAACCCTACAGAATACTCCAGGACCCGACAGCACTCTACAAGACCCTTAGCAACACAACGGAACCTCACTAAAACCCTATGGGCTCCTACAGAATACTGCAGGTGCCTACGGAACCCTACAGACCCGTACAGACACCTACGGGCACTTACGGAACCCTGCAGGCCCCTACGGAACCCTACAGGTCCATACAGAACCCCACAGGGCCCTACGGAACTTTACCAGCCACTACGGAACTCTACGGGCCCCTACGGAACCCTGCAGAACCCTCCAGAACCTTACAGAATCCCACGGATTCCTACAGACTCCTGCGGGCACTTACTCAACCCTAGAGGACCCTACGGAACACTACTGGCTCCTGCGGTACTCCAGAGGCCTCTAGGGAACCTACGAAGCTCTACGGAACCCTATGGATCCTTACGGAACAGTACGGGCCCCTTCAGACCTCTGCGGGCGCTTATGGAAACCTACAAAACCCTACGGAACTGTACGAGACTCTACAGGCCCCTAGGGAACACCACAGGCCCCTACGGAACCCTACACAACCCTCCGGAAACATATGGCACCCTACAAGCTCCTACCAACCCCTGTGGGCACTTACATAACCCTACAGTCCCCTACGGAAATCTATGGGACTCTACGGGCCCCTAGGGAACCCTTCAGATTTCGACGGAACCCTACCAGCCCCTCTGGAACCCTACAGAATACTCCAGGACCCGACAGCACTCTACAAGACCCTTAGCAACACAACGGAACCTCACTGAAACCCTATGGGCTCCTACAGAACACTGCAGGTGCCTACGGAACCCTACAGACCCCTACGGAACCCTACAGACACCTGCGGGCACTTACGGAACCCTGCAGGCCCCTACGGAACCCTACAGGTCCATACAGAACCCCACAGGGCCCTACGGAACTTTACCAGCCACTACGGAACTCTACGGGCCCCTACGGAACCCTGCAGAACCCTCCAGAACCTTACAGAATCCCACAGACTCCTACAGACTTCTGCGGGCACTTATACAACCTTACAGGCCCGTACGGAACACTGCCAGCCCCTATGGAAGGAACCCTACGGGCCCCTACAGAACACTACTGGCTCCTGCGGTACTCCAGAGGCCTCTAGGGAACCTACGAAGCTCTACGGAGCCCTATGGATCCTTATGGAACAGTACGGGCCCCTTCAGACCTCTGCGGGCACTTATGGAAACCTACAGGACCCTACCGAAACTGTACGAGACTGTACAGGCCCCTAGGGAACACCACAGGCCCCTACGGAACCCTACACAACCCTCCGGAAACATATGGCACCCTACAAGCTCCTACCAACCCCTGCGGGCACTTACACAACCCTACAGGCCCCTACGGAAATCTACGGGACTCTACGGGCCCCTAGGGAACCCTTCAGATTTCGACGGAACCCTACCAGCCCCTCTGGAACCCTACAGAATACTCCAGGACCCGACAGCACTCTACAAGACCCTTAGCAACACAACGGAACCTCACTAAAACCCTATGGGCTCCTACAGAATACTGCAGGTGCCTACGGAACCCTACAGACCCGTACAGACACCTACGGGCACTTACAGAACACTGCAGGCCCCTACGGAACCCTACAGGTCCATACAGAACCCCACAGGGCCCTACGGAACTTTACCAGCCACTACGGAACTCTACGGGTCCCTACGGAACCCTGCAGAACCCTCTGGAACCTTACAGAATCCCACAGACTCCTACAGACTTCTGCGGGCACTTAAACAACCCTACAGGCCCCTACGGAACACTGCCAGCTCCTATGGAAGGAACCCTACGGGCCCCTACAGAACACTACTGGCTCCTGCGGTACTCCACAGGCCTCTAGGGAACCTACGAAGCTCTACGGAGCCCTATGGATCCTTACGGAACAGTACGGGCCCCTTCAGACCTCTGCGGGCACTTATGGAAACCTACAGGACCCTACAGAACTATACGAGACTCTACAGGCCCCTAGGGAACACCACAGGCCCCTACGGAACCGAACGAGACTCTACAGGCCCTTAGGGAACACCACAGGCCCCTACGGAACCCTACACAACCCTCCGGAAACATATGGCACCCTACAAGCTCCTACCAACCCCTGCGGGCACTTACATAACCCTACAGTCCCCTACGGAAATCTACGGGACTCTACGGGCCCCTAGGGAACCCTTCAGATTTCGACGGAACCCTACCAGCCCCTCTGGAACCCTACAGAATACTCCAGGACCCGACAGCACTCTACAAGACCCTTAGCAACACAACGGAACCTCACTAAAACCCTATGGACTCCTACAGAACACTGCAGGTGCCTACGGAACCCTACAGACCCCTTCGGAACCCTACAGACACCTGCGGGCACTTACGGAACCCTGCAGGCCCCTACGGAACCCTACAGGTCCATACAGAACCCCACAGGGCCCTACGGAACTTTACCAGCCACTACGGAACTCTACGGGCCCCTACGGAACCCTGCAGAACCCTCCAGAACCTTACAGAATCCCACAGACTCCTACAGACTTCTGCGGGCACTTACACAACCCTACAGGTCCCTACGGAAATGTACGGGACTCTATGGGCCCCTAGGGAACCCTATAGATTTCGATGGAACCCTATGAGGCCCTCTGGAACCCTACAGAATACTCCAGGACCCGACAGCACTCTACAAGACCCTTAGCAACACAACGGAACCTCACTAAAACCCTATGGGCTCCTACAGAATACTGCAGGTGCCTACGGAACCCTACAGACCCGTACAGACACCTACGGGCACTTACGGAACACTGCAGGCCCCTACGGAACCCTACAGGTCCATACAGAACCCCACAGGGCCCTACGGAACTTTACCAGCCACTACGGAACTCTACGGGCCCCTACGGAACCCTGCAGAACCCTCCAGAACCTTACAGAATCCCACGGATTCCTACAGACTCCTGCGGGCACTTACTCAACCCTAGAGGACCCTACGGAACACTACTGGCTCCTGCGGTACTCCAGAGGCCTCTAGGGAACCTACGAAGCTCTACGGAACCCTATGGATCCTTACGGAACAGTACGGGCCCCTTCAGACCTCTGCGGGCGCTTATGGAAACCTACAGGACCCTACGGAACTGTACGAGACTCTACAGGCCCCTAGGGAACACCACAGGCCCCTACGGAACCCTACACAACCCTCCGGAAACATATGGCACCCTACAAGCTCCTACCAACCCCTGCGGGCACTTACATAACCCTACAGTCCCCTACGGAAATCTACGGGACTCTACGGGCCCCTAGGGAACCCTTCAGATTTCGACGGAACCCTACCAGCCCCTCTGGAACCCTACAGAATACTCCAGGACCCGACAGCACTCTACAAGACCCTTAGCAACACAACGGAACCTCACTGAAACCCTATGGGCTCCTACAGAACACTGCAGGTGCCTACGGAACCCTACAGACCCCTTCGGAACCCTACAGACACCTGCGGGCACTTACGGAACCCTGCAGGCCCCTACGGAACCCTACAGGTCCATACAGAACCCCACAGGGCCCTACGGAACTTTACCAGCCACTACGGAACTCTACGGGCCCCTACGGAACCCTGCAGAACCCTCCAGAACCTTACAGAATCCCACAGACTCCTACAGACTTCTGCGGGCACTTATACAACCTTACAGGCCCGTACGGAACACTGCCAGCCCCTATGGAAGGAACCCTACGGGCCCCTACAGAACACTACTGGCTCCTGCGGTACTCCAGAGGCCTCTAGGGAACCTACGAAGCTCTACGGAGCCCTATGGATCCTTATGGAACAGTACGGGCCCCTTCAGACCTCTGCGGGCACTTATGGAAACCTACAGGACCCTACCGAAACTGTACGAGACTGTACAGGCCCCTAGGGAACACCACAGGCCCCTACGGAACCCTACACAACCCTCCGGAAACATATGGCACCCTACAAGCTCCTACCAACCCCTGCGGGCACTTACACAACCCTACAGGCCCCTACGGAAATCTACGGGACTCTACGGGCCCCTAGGGAACCCTTCAGATTTCGACGGAACCCTACCAGCCCCTCTGGAACCCTACAGAATACTCCAGGACCCGACAGCACTCTACAAGACCCTTAGCAACACAACGGAACCTCACTAAAAACCTATGGGCTCCTACAGAATACTGCAGGTGCCTACGGAACCCTACAGACCCGTACAGACACCTACGGGCACTTACAGAACACTGCAGGCCCCTACGGAACCCTACAGGTCCATACAGAACCCCACAGGGCCCTACGGAACTTTACCAGCCACTACGGAACTCTACGGGTCCCTACGGAACCCTGCAGAACCCTCTGGAACCTTACAGAATCCCACAGACTCCTACAGACTTCTGCGGGCACTTACACAACCCTACAGGCCCCTACGGAACACTGCCAGCTCCTATGGAAGGAACCCTACGGGCCCCTACAGAACACTACTGGCTCCTGCGGTACTCCACAGGCCTCTAGGGAACCTACGAAGCTCTACGGAGCCCTATGGATCCTTACGGAACAGTACGGGCCCCTTCAGACCTCTGCGGGCCCTTATGGAAACCTACAGGACCCTACGGAACTATACGAGACTCTACAGGCCCCTAGGGAACACCACAGGCCCCTACGGAACCGAACGAGACTCTACAGGCCCTTAGGGAACACCACAGGCCCCTACGGAACCCTACACAACCCTCCGGAAACATATGGCACCCTACAAGCTCCTACCAACCCCTGCGAGCACTTACATAACCCTACAGGTCCCTACGGAAATCTACGGGACTCTATGGGCCCCTAGGGAACCCTTCAGATTTCGACGGAACCCTACCAGCCCCTCTGGAACCCTACAGAATACTCCAGGACCCGACAGCACTCTACAAGACCCTTAGCAACACAACGGAACCTCACTAAAACCCTATGGGCTCCTACAGAACACTGCAGGTGCCTACGGAACCCTACAGACCCCTTCGGAACCCTACAGACACCTGCGGGCACTTACGGAACCCTGCAGGCCCCTACGGAACCCTACAGGTCCATACAGAACCCCACAGGGCCCTACGGAACTTTACCAGCCACTACGGAACTCTACGGTCCCTACGGAACCCTGCAGAACCCTCCGGAACCTTACAGAATCCCACAGACTCCTACAGACTTCTGCGGGCACTTACACAACCCTACAGGTCCCTACGGAAATCTACGGGACTCTATGGGCCCCTAGGGAACCCTATAGATTTCGATGGAACCCTATGAGGCCCTCTGGAACCCTACAGAATACTCCAGGACCCGACAGCACTCTACAAGACCCTTAGCAACACAACGGAACCTCACTAAAACCCTGTGGGCTCCTACAGAACACTGCAGGCGCCTACGGAACCCTACAGACCCCTACAGAATACTACCACCACTACAGAAAAATATGGCCCCTACGGAACTCTACGGAACCTGGCAGAAACACTGTGGGCCCCTACAGGCCCTTGCGGGCACTTGCAGAACTCTGCAGGAACCCACGGAACTTTATGGAACCCTACCAGCCCCTACGGAAGCCTAAAGACCCTAGCAGGTAGTTACGGAACGGTACAGGGCCCTAGGGAACTTTACCAGCCACTACGGAACTCTACGGGCCCCTACGGAACCCTGCAGAACCCTCCAGAACCTTACAGAATCCCACAGACTCCTACAGACTTCTGCGGGCACTTAAACAACCCTACAGGCCCCTACGGAACACTGCCAGCCCCTATGGAAGGAACCCTACGGGCCCCTACAGAACACTACTGGCTCCTGCGGTACTCCACAGGCCTCTAGGGAACCTACGAAGCTCTACGGAGCCCTATGGATCCTTATGGAACAGTACGGGCCCCTTCAGACCTCTGCGGGCGCTTATGGA
This sequence comes from Numenius arquata, assembly GCF_964106895.1. Lineage (NCBI taxonomy): Eukaryota > Metazoa > Chordata > Aves > Charadriiformes > Scolopacidae > Numenius > Numenius arquata. The sequence continues at coordinate 12,675 of NW_027415572.1, forward strand.
AACCTACAGGACCCTATGGAACTGTATGAGACTCTACAGGCCCCTAGGGAACACCACAGGCCCCTATGGAACCGTACGAGACTCTACAGGCCCCTAGGGAACACCACAGGCCCCTACGGAACCCTACACAACCCTCCGGAAACATATGGCACCCTACAAGCTCCTACCAACCCCTGCGGGCACTTACACAACCCTACAGGCCCCTACGGAAATCTACGGGACTCTACGGGCCCCTAGGGAACCCTTCAGATTTCGACGGAACCCTACCAGCCCCTCTGGAACCCTACAGAATACTCCAGGACCCGACAGCACTCTACAAGACCCTTAGCAACACAACGGAACCTCACTAAAACCCTATGGGCTCCTACAGAACACTGCAGGTGCCTACGGAACCCTACAGACCCCTTCGGAACCCTACAGACACCTGCGGGCACTTACGGAACCCTGCAGGCCCCTACGGAACCCTACAGGTCCATACAGAACCCCACAGGGCCCTACGGAACTTTACCAGCCACTACGGAACTCTACGGTCCCTACGGAACCCTGCAGAACCCTCCGGAACCTTACAGAATCCCACAGACTCCTACAGACTTCTGCGGGCACTTACACAACCCTACAGGTCCCTACGGAAATCTACGGGACTCTATGGGCCCCTAGGGAACCCTATAGATTTCGATGGAACCCTATGAGGCCCTCTGGAACCCTACAGAATACTCCAGGACCCGACAGCACTCTACAAGACCCTTAGCAACACAACGGAACCTCACTAAAACCCTATGGGCTCCTACAGAACACTGCAGGCGCCTACGGAACCCTACAGACCCCTACAGAATACTACCACCACTACAGAAAAATATGGCCCCTACGGAACTCTACGGAACCTGGCAGAAACACTGTGGGCCCCTACAGGCCCTTGCGGGCACTTGCAGAACTCTGCAGGAACCCACGGAACTTTATGGAACCCTACCAGCCCCTACGGAAGCCTAAAGACCCTTGCAGGCAGTTACGGAACAGTACAGGGCCCTAGGGAACTTTACCAGCCACTACGGAACTCTACGGGCCCCTACGGAACCCTGCAGAACCCTCCAGAACCTTACAGAATCCCACGGATTCCTACAGACTCCTGCGGGCACTTACTCAACCCTAGAGGACCCTACGGAACACTGCCAGCTCCTATGGAAGGAACCCTACGGGCCCCTACAGAACACTACTGGCTCCTGCGGTACTCCACAGGCCTCTAGGGAACCTACGAAGCTCTACGGAACCCTATGGATCCATACGGAACAGTACGGGCCCCTTCAGACCTCTGCGGGCGCTTATGGAAACCTACAGGACCCTACCGAAACTGTACGAGACTCTACAGGCCCCTAGGGAACACCACAGGCCCCTACGGAACCCTACACAACCCTCTACAAACATATGGCACCCTACAAGCTCCTACCAACCCCTGTGGGCACTTACACAACCCTACAGGCCCCTACGGAAATCTATGGGACTCTACGGGCCCCTAGGGAACCCTTCAGATTTCGACGGAACCCTACCAGCCCCTCTGGAACCCTACAGAATACTCCAGGACCCGACAGCACTCTACAAGACCCTTAGCAACACAACGGAACCTCACTAAAACCCTATGGGCTCCTACAGAATACTGCAGGTGCCTACGGAACCCTACAGACCCGTACAGACACCTACGGGCACTTACAGAACACTGCAGGCCCCTACGGAACCCTACAGGTCCATACAGAACCCCACAGGGCCCTACGGAACTTTACCAGCCACTACGGAACTCTACGGGTCCCTACGGAACCCTGCAGAACCCTCTGGAACCTTACAGAATCCCACAGACTCCTACAGACTTCTGCGGGCACTTACACAACCCTACAGGCCCCTACGGAACACTGCCAGCCCCTATGGAAGGAACCCTACGGGCCCCTACAGAACACTACTGGCTCCTGCGGTACTCCACAGGCCTCTAGGGAACCTACGAAGCTCTACGGAACCCTATGGATCCTTACGGAACAGTACGGGCCCCTTCAGACCTCTGCGGGCCCTTATGGAAACCTACAGGACCCTACGGAACTGTACGAGACTCTACAGGCCCCTAGGGAACACCAGAGGCCCCTACGGAACCGAACGAGACTCTAAAGGCCCCTAGGGAACACCACAGGCCCCTACGGAACCCTACACAACCCTCCGGAAACATATGGCACCCTACAAGCTCCTATCAACCCCTGCGGGCACTTACATAACCCTACAGTCCCCTACGGAAATCTACGGGACTCTACAGGCCCCTAGGGAACCCTTCAGATTTCGACGGAACCCTACCAGCCCCTCTGGAACCCTACAGAATACTCCAGGACCCGACAGCACTCTACAAGACCCTTAGCAACACAACGGAACCTCACTAAAACCCTATGGGCTCCTACAGAACACTGCAGGTGCCTACGGAACCCTACAGACCCCTACGGAACCCTACAGACACCTGCGGGCACTTACGGAACCCTGCAGGCCCCTACGGAACCCTACAGGTCCATACAGAACCCCACAGGGCCCTACGGAACTTTACCAGCCACTACGGAACTCTACGGGCCTCTACGGAACCCTGCAGAACCCTCCAGAACCTTACAGAATCCCACAGACTCCTACAGACTTCTGCGGGCGCTTAAACAACCCTACAGGCCCCTACGGAACACTGCCAGCCCCTATGGAAGGAACCCTACGGGCCCCTACAGAACACTACTGGCTCCTGCGGTACTCCACAGGCCTCTAGGGAACCTATGAAGCTCTACGGAGCCCTATGGATCCTTACGGAACAGTACGGGCCCCTTCAGACCTCTGCGGGCACTTATGGAAACCTACAGGACCCTATGGAACTGTACGAGACTCTACAGGCCCCTAGGGAACACCACAGGCCCCTACGGAACCGTACGAGACTCTAAAGGCCCCTAGGGAACACCACAGGCCCCTACGGAACCCTACACAACCCTCCGGAAACATATGGCACCCTACAAGATCCTACCAACCCCTGCGAGCACTTACACAATCCTACAGGCCCCTACGGAAATCTACGGGACTCTATGGGCCCCTAGGGAACTCTATAGATTTCGATGGAACCCTATGAGGTCCTCTGGAACCCTACAGAATACTCCAGGACCCGACAGCACTCTACAAGACCCTTAGCAACACAACGGAACCTCACTAAAACCCTATGGGCTCCTACAGAACACTGTAGGTGCCTACGGAAACCTACAGACCCCTACGGAATACTACCAGCCACTACAGAAAAATATGGCCCCTACGGAACTCTACGGAACCTGGCAGAAACACTGTGGGCCCCTACAGGCCCTTGCGGGCACTTGCAGAACTCTGCAGGAACCCACGGAACTTTATGGAACCCTACCAGCCCCTACGGAAGCCTAAAGACCCTTGCAGGCAGTTACGGAACGGTACAGGGCCCTAGGGAACTTTACCAGCCACTACGGAACTCTACGGGCCCCTACGGAACCCTGCAGAACCCTCCAGAGCCTTACAGAATCCCACGGATTCCTACAGACTCCTGCGGGCACTTACTCAACCCTAGAGGACCCTACGGAACACTGCCAGCTCCTATGGAAGGAACCCTACGGGCCCCTACAGAACACTACTGGCTCCTGCGGTACTCCACAGGCCTCTAGGGAACCTACGAAGCTCTACGGAACCCTATGGATCCTTACGGAGCAGTACAGGCCCCTTCAGACCTCTGCGGGCCCTTATGGAAACCTACAGGACCCTACAGAACTGTACGAGACTCTACAGGCCCCTAGGGAACACCACAGGCCCCTACGGAACCCTACACAACCCTCCGGAAACATATGGCACCCTACAAGCTCCTACCAACCCCTGCGGGCACTTACACAACCCTACAGGCCCCTACGGAAATCTATGGGACTCTACGGGCCCCTAGGGAACCCTTCAGATTTCGACGGAACCCTACCAGCCCCTCTGGAACCCTACAGAATACTCCAGGACCCGACAGCACTCTACAAGACCCTTAGCAACACAACGGAACCTCACTAAAACCCTATGGGCTCCTACAGAACACTGCAGGCGCCTACGGAACCCTACAGACCCCTACAGAATACTACCACCACTACAGAAAAATATGGCCCCTACGGAACTCTACGGAACCTGGCAGAAACACTGTGGGCCCCTACAGGCCCTTGCGGGCACTTGCAGAACTCTGCAGGAACCCACGGAACTTTATGGAACCCTACCAGCCCCTACGGAAGCCTAAAGACCCTTGCAGGCAGTTACGGAACAGTACAGGGCCCTAGGGAACTTTACCAGCCACTACGGAACTCTACGGGCCCCTACGGAACCCTGCAGAACCCTCCAGAACCTTACAGAATCCCACGGATTCCTACAGACTCCTGCGGGCACTTACTCAACCCTAGAGGACCCTACGGAACACTGCCAGCTCCTATGGAAGGAACCCTACGGGCCCCTACAGAACACTACTGGCTCCTGCGGTACTCCACAGGCCTCTAGGGAACCTACGAAGCTCTACGGAACCCTATGGATCCATACGGAACAGTACGGGCCCCTTCAGACCTCTGCGGGCGCTTATGGAAACCTACAGGACCCTACCGAAACTGTACGAGACTCTACAGGCCCCTAGGGAACACCACAGGCCCCTACGGAACCCTACACAACCCTCTACAAACATATGGCACCCTACAAGCTCCTACCAACCCCTGTGGGCACTTACACAACCCTACAGGCCCCTACGGAAATCTATGGGACTCTACGGGCCCCTAGGGAACCCTTCAGATTTCGACGGAACCCTACCAGCCCCTCTGGAACCCTACAGAATACTCCAGGACCCGACAGCACTCTACAAGACCCTTAGCAACACAACGGAACCTCACTAAAACCCTATGGGCTCCTACAGAATACTGCAGGTGCCTACGGAACCCTACAGACCCGTACAGACACCTACGGGCACTTACAGAACACTGCAGGCCCCTACGGAACCCTACAGGTCCATACAGAACCCCACAGGGCCCTACGGAACTTTACCAGCCACTACGGAACTCTACGGGTCCCTACGGAACCCTGCAGAACCCTCTGGAACCTTACAGAATCCCACGGATTCCTACAGACTCCTGCGGGCACTTACTCAACCCTAGAGGACCCTACGGAACACTGCCAGCTCCTATGGAAGGAACCCTACGGGCCCCTACAGAACACTACTGGCTCCTGCGGTACTCCACAGGCCTCTAGGGAACCTACGAAGCTCTACGGAACCCTATGGATCCTTACGGAGCAGTACAGGCCCCTTCAGACCTCTGCGGGCCCTTATGGAAACCTACAGGACCCTACAGAACTGTACGAGACTCTACAGGCCCCTAGGGAACACCACAGGCCCCTACGGAACCCTACACAACCCTCCGGAAACATATGGCACCCTACAAGCTCCTACCAACCCCTGCGGGCACTTACACAACCCTACAGGCCCCTACGGAAATCTATGGGACTCTACGGGCCCCTAGGGAACCCTTCAGATTTCGACGGAACCCTACCAGCCCCTCTGGAACCCTACAGAATACTCCAGGACCCGACAGCACTCTACAAGACCCTTAGCAACACAACGGAACCTCACTAAAACCCTATGGGCTCCTACAGAACACTGCAGGCGCCTACGGAACCCTACAGACCCCTACAGAATACTACCACCACTACAGAAAAATATGGCCCCTACGGAACTCTACGGAACCTGGCAGAAACACTGTGGGCCCCTACAGGCCCTTGCGGGCACTTGCAGAACTCTGCAGGAACCCACGGAACTTTATGGAACCCTACCAGCCCCTACGGAAGCCTAAAGACCCTTGCAGGCAGTTACGGAACAGTACAGGGCCCTAGGGAACTTTACCAGCCACTACGGAACTCTACGGGCCCCTACGGAACCCTGCAGAACCCTCCAGAACCTTACAGAATCCCACGGATTCCTACAGACTCCTGCGGGCACTTACTCAACCCTAGAGGACCCTACGGAACACTGCCAGCTCCTATGGAAGGAACCCTACGGGCCCCTACAGAACACTACTGGCTCCTGCGGTACTCCACAGGCCTCTAGGGAACCTACGAAGCTCTACGGAACCCTATGGATCCATACGGAACAGTACGGGCCCCTTCAGACCTCTGCGGGCGCTTATGGAAACCTACAGGACCCTACCGAAACTGTACGAGACTCTACAGGCCCCTAGGGAACACCACAGGCCCCTACGGAACCCTACACAACCCTCTACAAACATATGGCACCCTACAAGCTCCTACCAACCCCTGTGGGCACTTACACAACCCTACAGGCCCCTACGGAAATCTATGGGACTCTACGGGCCCCTAGGGAACCCTTCAGATTTCGACGGAACCCTACCAGCCCCTCTGGAACCCTACAGAATACTCCAGGACCCGACAGCACTCTACAAGACCCTTAGCAACACAACGGAACCTCACTAAAACCCTATGGGCTCCTACAGAATACTGCAGGTGCCTACGGAACCCTACAGACCCGTACAGACACCTACGGGCACTTACAGAACACTGCAGGCCCCTACGGAACCCTACAGGTCCATACAGAACCCCACAGGGCCCTACGGAACTTTACCAGCCACTACGGAACTCTACGGGTCCCTACGGAACCCTGCAGAACCCTCTGGAACCTTACAGAATCCCACAGACTCCTACAGACTTCTGCGGGCACTTACACAACCCTACAGGCCCCTACGGAACACTGCCAGCCCCTATGGAAGGAACCCTACGGGCCCCTACAGAACACTACTGGCTCCTGCGGTACTCCACAGGCCTCTAGGGAACCTACGAAGCTCTACGGAACCCTATGGATCCTTACGGAACAGTACGGGCCCCTTCAGACCTCTGCGGGCCCTTATGGAAACCTACAGGACCCTACGGAACTGTACGAGACTCTACAGGCCCCTAGGGAACACCAGAGGCCCCTACGGAACCGAACGAGACTCTAAAGGCCCCTAGGGAACACCACAGGCCCCTACGGAACCCTACACAACCCTCCGGAAACATATGGCACCCTACAAGCTCCTATCAACCCCTGCGGGCACTTACATAACCCTACAGTCCCCTACGGAAATCTACGGGACTCTACAGGCCCCTAGGGAACCCTTCAGATTTCGACGGAACCCTACCAGCCCCTCTGGAACCCTACAGAATACTCCAGGACCCGACAGCACTCTACAAGACCCTTAGCAACACAACGGAACCTCACTAAAACCCTATGGGCTCCTACAGAACACTGCAGGTGCCTACGGAACCCTACAGACCCCTACGGAACCCTACAGACACCTGCGGGCACTTACGGAACCCTGCAGGCCCCTACGGAACCCTACAGGTCCATACAGAACCCCACAGGGCCCTACGGAACTTTACCAGCCACTACGGAACTCTACGGGCCTCTACGGAACCCTGCAGAACCCTCCAGAACCTTACAGAATCCCACAGATTCCTACAGACTTCTGCGGGCGCTTAAACAACCCTACAGGCCCCTACGGAACACTGCCAGCCCCTATGGAAGGAACCCTACGGGCCCCTACAGAACACTACTGGCTCCTGCGGTACTCCACAGGCCTCTAGGGAACCTATGAAGCTCTACGGAGCCCTATGGATCCTTACGGAACAGTACGGGCCCCTTCAGACCTCTGCGGGCACTTATGGAAACCTACAGGACCCTACAGAACTGTACGAGACTCTACAGGCCCCTAGGGAACACCACAGGCCCCTACGGAACCGTACGAGACTCTAAAGGCCCCTAGGGAACACCACAGGCCCCTACGGAACCCTACACAACCCTCCGGAAACATATGGCACCCTACAAGATCCTACCAACCCCTGCGAGCACTTACACAACCCTACAGGCCCCTACGGAAATCTACGGGACTCTATGGGCCCCTAGGGAACTCTATAGATTTCGATGGAACCCTATGAGGTCCTCTGGAACCCTACAGAATACTCCAGGACCCGACAGCACTCTACAAGACCCTTAGCAACACAACGGAACCTCACTAAAACCCTATGGGCTCCTACAGAACACTGTAGGTGCCTACGGAACCCTACAGACCCCTACGGAATACTACCAGCCACTACAGAAAAATATGGCCCCTACGGAACTCTACGGAACCTGGCAGAAACACTGTGGGCCCCTACAGGCCCTTGCGGGCACTTGCAGAACTCTGCAGGAACCCACGGAACTTTATGGAACCCTACCAGCCCCTACGGAAGCCTAAAGACCCTTGCAGGCAGTTACGGAACGGTACAGGGCCCTAGGGAACTTTACCAGCCACTACGGAACTCTACGGGCCCCTACGGAACCCTGCAGAACCCTCCAGAGCCTTACAGAATCCCACGGATTCCTACAGACTCCTGCGGGCACTTACTCAACCCTAGAGGACCCTACGGAACACTGCCAGCTCCTATGGAAGGAACCCTACGGGCCCCTACAGAACACTACTGGCTCCTGCGGTACTCCACAGGCCTCTAGGGAACCTACGAAGCTCTACGGAACCCTATGGATCCTTACGGAGCAGTACAGGCCCCTTCAGACCTCTGCGGGCCCTTATGGAAACCTACAGGACCCTACAGAACTGTACGAGACTCTACAGGCCCCTAGGGAACACCACAGGCCCCTACGGAACCCTACACAACCCTCCGGAAACATATGGCACCCTACAAGCTCCTACCAACCCCTGCGGGCACTTACACAACCCTACAGGCCCCTACGGAAATCTATGGGACTCTACGGGCCCCTAGGGAACCCTTCAGATTTCGACGGAACCCTACCAGCCCCTCTGGAACCCTACAGAATACTCCAGGACCCGACAGCACTCTACAAGACCCTTAGCAACACAACGGAACCTCACTAAAACCCTATGGGCTCCTACAGAATACTGCAGGTGCCTACGGAACCCTACAGACCCCTACGGAACCCTACAGACACCTGCGGGCACTTACGGAACCCTGCAGGCCCCTACGGAACCCTACAGGTCCATACAGAACCCCACAGGGCCCTACGGAACTTTACCAGCCACTACGGAACTCTACGGGCCCCTACGGAACCCTGCAGAACCCTCCAGAACCTTACAGAATCCCACAGACTCCTACAGACTTCTGCGGGCACTTACACAACCCTACAGGTCCCTACAGAAATCTACGGGACTCTATGGGCCCCTAGGGAACCCTATAGATTTCGATGGAACCCTATGAGGCCCTCTGGAACCCTACAGAATACTCCAGGACCTGACAGCACTCTACAAGACCCTTAGCAACACAACGGAACCTCACTAAAACCCTATGGGCTCCTACAGAACACTGCAGGCGCCTAGGGAACCCTACAGACCCCTACAGAATACTACCAGCCACTACAGAAAAATATGGCCCCTACGGAACTCTACGGAACCTGGCAGAAACACTGTGGGCCCCTACAGGCCCTTGCGGGCACTTGCAGAACTCTGCAGGAACCCACGGAACTTTATGGAACCCTACCAGCCCCTACGGAAGCCTAAAGACCCTTGCAGGCAGTTACGGAACGGTACAGGGCCCTAGGGAACTTTACCAGCCACTACGGAACTCTACGGGCCCCTACGGAACCCTGCAGAACCCTCCAGAGCCTTACAGAATCCCACAGATTCCTACAGACTCCTGCGGGCACTTACTCAACCCTAGAGGACCCTACGGAACACTGCCAGCTCCTATGGAAGGAACCCGACGGGCCCCTACAGAACACTACTGGCTCCTGCGGTACTCCAGAGGCCTCTAGGGAACCTACGAAGCTCTACGGAGCCCTATGGATCCTTACGGAACAGTACGGGCCCCTTCAGACCTCTGCGGGCCCTTATGGAAACCTACAGGACCCTATGGAACTGTATGAGACTCTACAGGCCCCTAGGGAACACCACAGGCCCCTATGGAACCGTACGAGACTCTACAGGCCCCTAGGGAACACCACAGGCCCCTATGGAACCCTACACAACCCTCCGGAAACATATGGCACCCTACAAGCTCCTACCAACCCCTGCGAGCACTTACATAACCCTACAGGTCCCTACGGAAATCTACGGGACTCTACGGGCCCCTAGGGAACCCTTCAGATTTCGACGGAACCCTACCAGCCCCTCTGGAACCCTACAGAATACTCCAGGACCCGACAGCACTCTACAAGACCCTTAGCAACACAACGGAACCTCACTAAAACCCTATGGGCTCCTACAGAACACTGCAGGTGCCTACGGAACCCTACAGACCCCTACGGAACCCTACAGACACCTGCGGGCACTTACGGAACCCTGCAGGCCCCTACGGAACCCTACAGGTCCATACAGAACCCCACAGGGCCCTACGGAACTTTACCAGCCACTACGGAACTCTACGGGCCTCTACGGAACCCTGCAGAACCCTCCAGAACCTTACAGAATCCCACAGACTCCTACAGACTTCTGCGGGCGCTTAAACAACCCTACAGGCCCCTACGGAACACTGCCAGCCCCTATGGAAGGAACCCTACGGGCCCCTACAGAACACTACTGGCTCCTGCGGTACTCCACAGGCCTCTAGGGAACCTATGAAGCTCTACGGAGCCCTATGGATCCTTACGGAACAGTACGGGCCCCTTCAGACCTCTGCGGGCACTTATGGAAACCTACAGGACCCTACAGAACTGTACGAGACTCTACAGGCCCCTAGGGAACACCACAGGCCCCAACGGAACCGTACGAGACTCTAAAGGCCCCTAGGGAACACCACAGGCCCCTACGGAACCCTACACAACCCTCCGGAAACATATGGCACCCTACAAGATCCTACCAACCCCTGCGAGCACTTACACAACCCTACAGGCATCTACGGAAATCTACGGGACTCTATGGGCCCCTAGGGAACTCTATAGATTTCGATGGAACCCTATGAGGTCCTCTGGAACCCTACAGAATACTCCAGGACCCGACAGCACTCTACAAGACCCTTAGCAACACAACGGAACCTCACTAAAACCCTATGGGCTCCTACAGAACACTGTAGGTGCCTACGGAAACCTACAGACCCCTACGGAATACTACCAGCCACTACAGAAAAATATGGCCCCTACGGAACTCTACGGAACCTGGCAGAAACACTGTGGGCCCCTACAGGCCCTTGCGGGCACTTGCAGAACTCTGCAGGAACCCACGGAACTTTATGGAACCCTACCAGCCCCTACGGAAGCCTAAAGACCCTTGCAGGCAGTTACGGAACGGTACAGGGCCCTAGGGAACTTTACCAGCCACTACGGAACTCTACGGGCCCCTACGGAACCCTGCAGAACCCTCCAGAGCCTTACAGAATCCCACGGATTCCTACAGACTCCTGCGGGCACTTACTCAACCCTAGAGGACCCTACGGAACACTGCCAGCTCCTATGGAAGGAACCCTACGGGCCCCTACAGAACACTACTGGCTCCTGCGGTACTCCACAGGCCTCTAGGGAACCTACGAAGCTCTACGGAACCCTATGGATCCTTACGGAGCAGTACAGGCCCCTTCAGACCTCTGCGGGCCCTTATGGAAACCTACAGGACCCTACAGAACTGTACGAGACTCTACAGGCCCCTAGGGAACACCACAGGCCCCTACGGAACCCTACACAACCCTCCGGAAACATATGGCACCCTACAAGCTCCTACCAACCCCTGCGGGCACTTACACAACCCTACAGGCCCCTACGGAAATCTATGGGACTCTACGGGCCCCTAGGGAACCCTTCAGATTTCGACGGAACCCTACCAGCCCCTCTGGAACCCTACAGAATACTCCAGGACCCGACAGCACTCTACAAGACCCTTAGCAACACAACGGAACCTCACTAAAACCCTATGGGCTCCTACAGAACACTGCAGGCGCCTACGGAACCCTACAGACCCCTACAGAATACTACCACCACTACAGAAAAATATGGCCCCTACGGAACTCTACGGAACCTGGCAGAAACACTGTGGGCCCCTACAGGCCCTTGCGGGCACTTGCAGAACTCTGCAGGAACCCACGGAACTTTATGGAACCCTACCAGCCCCTACGGAAGCCTAAAGACCCTTGCAGGCAGTTACGGAACAGTACAGGGCCCTAGGGAACTTTACCAGCCACTACGGAACTCTACGGGCCCCTACGGAACCCTGCAGAACCCTCCAGAACCTTACAGAATCCCACGGATTCCTACAGACTCCTGCGGGCACTTACTCAACCCTAGAGGACCCTACGGAACACTGCCAGCTCCTATGGAAGGAACCCTACGGGCCCCTACAGAACACTACTGGCTCCTGCGGTACTCCACAGGCCTCTAGGGAACCTACGAAGCTCTACGGAACCCTATGGATCCATACGGAACAGTACGGGCCCCTTCAGACCTCTGCGGGCGCTTATGGAAACCTACAGGACCCTACCGAAACTGTACGAGACTCTACAGGCCCCTAGGGAACACCACAGGCCCCTACGGAACCCTACACAACCCTCTACAAACATATGGCACCCTACAAGCTCCTACCAACCCCTGTGGGCACTTACACAACCCTACAGGCCCCTACGGAAATCTATGGGACTCTACGGGCCCCTAGGGAACCCTTCAGATTTCGACGGAACCCTACCAGCCCCTCTGGAACCCTACAGAATACTCCAGGACCCGACAGCACTCTACAAGACCCTTAGCAACACAACGGAACCTCACTAAAACCCTATGGGCTCCTACAGAATACTGCAGGTGCCTACGGAACCCTACAGACCCGTACAGACACCTACGGGCACTTACAGAACACTGCAGGCCCCTACGGAACCCTACAGGTCCATACAGAACCCCACAGGGCCCTACGGAACTTTACCAGCCACTACGGAACTCTACGGGTCCCTACGGAACCCTGCAGAACCCTCTGGAACCTTACAGAATCCCACAGACTCCTACAGACTTCTGCGGGCACTTACACAACCCTACAGGCCCCTACGGAACACTGCCAGCCCCTATGGAAGGAACCCTACGGGCCCCTACAGAACACTACTGGCTCCTGCGGTACTCCACAGGCCTCTAGGGAACCTACGAAGCTCTACGGAACCCTATGGATCCTTACGGAACAGTACGGGCCCCTTCAGACCTCTGCGGGCCCTTATGGAAACCTACAGGACCCTACGGAACTGTACGAGACTCTACAGGCCCCTAGGGAACACCAGAGGCCCCTACGGAACCGAACGAGACTCTAAAGGCCCCTAGGGAACACCACAGGCCCCTACGGAACCCTACACAACCCTCCGGAAACATATGGCACCCTACAAGCTCCTATCAACCCCTGCGGGCACTTACATAACCCTACAGTCCCCTACGGAAATCTACGGGACTCTACAGGCCCCTAGGGAACCCTTCAGATTTCGACGGAACCCTACCAGCCCCTCTGGAACCCTACAGAATACTCCAGGACCCGACAGCACTCTACAAGACCCTTAGCAACACAACGGAACCTCACTAAAACCCTATGGGCTCCTACAGAACACTGCAGGTGCCTACGGAACCCTACAGACCCCTACGGAACCCTACAGACACCTGCGGGCACTTACGGAACCCTGCAGGCCCCTACGGAACCCTACAGGTCCATACAGAACCCCACAGGGCCCTACGGAACTTTACCAGCCACTACGGAACTCTACGGGCCTCTACGGAACCCTGCAGAACCCTCCAGAACCTTACAGAATCCCACAGATTCCTACAGACTTCTGCGGGCGCTTAAACAACCCTACAGGCCCCTACGGAACACTGCCAGCCCCTATGGAAGGAACCCTACGGGCCCCTACAGAACACTACTGGCTCCTGCGGTACTCCACAGGCCTCTAGGGAACCTATGAAGCTCTACGGAGCCCTATGGATCCTTACGGAACAGTACGGGCCCCTTCAGACCTCTGCGGGCACTTATGGAAACCTACAGGACCCTACAGAACTGTACGAGACTCTACAGGCCCCTAGGGAACACCACAGGCCCCTACGGAACCGTACGAGACTCTAAAGGCCCCTAGGGAACACCACAGGCCCCTACGGAACCCTACACAACCCTCCGGAAACATATGGCACCCTACAAGATCCTACCAACCCCTGCGAGCACTTACACAACCCTACAGGCCCCTACGGAAATCTACGGGACTCTATGGGCCCCTAGGGAACTCTATAGATTTCGATGGAACCCTATGAGGTCCTCTGGAACCCTACAGAATACTCCAGGACCCGACAGCACTCTACAAGACCCTTAGCAACACAACGGAACCTCACTAAAACCCTATGGGCTCCTACAGAACACTGTAGGTGCCTACGGAAACCTACAGACCCCTACGGAATACTACCAGCCACTACAGAAAAATATGGCCCCTACGGAACTCTACGGAACCTGGCAGAAACACTGTGGGCCCCTACAGGCCCTTGCGGGCACTTGCAGAACTCTGCAGGAACCCACGGAACTTTATGGAACCCTACCAGCCCCTACGGAAGCCTAAAGACCCTTGCAGGCAGTTACGGAACGGTACAGGGCCCTAGGGAACTTTACCAGCCACTACGGAACTCTACGGGCCCCTACGGAACCCTGCAGAACCCTCCAGAGCCTTACAGAATCCCACGGATTCCTACAGACTCCTGCGGGCACTTACTCAACCCTAGAGGACCCTACGGAACACTGCCAGCTCCTATGGAAGGAACCCTACGGGCCCCTACAGAACACTACTGGCTCCTGCGGTACTCCACAGGCCTCTAGGGAACCTACGAAGCTCTACGGAACCCTATGGATCCTTACGGAGCAGTACAGGCCCCTTCAGACCTCTGCGGGCCCTTATGGAAACCTACAGGACCCTACAGAACTGTACGAGACTCTACAGGCCCCTAGGGAACACCACAGGCCCCTACGGAACCCTACACAACCCTCCGGAAACATATGGCACCCTACAAGCTCCTACCAACCCCTGCGGGCACTTACACAACCCTACAGGCCCCTACGGAAATCTATGGGACTCTACGGGCCCCTAGGGAACCCTTCAGATTTCGACGGAACCCTACCAGCCCCTCTGGAACCCTACAGAATACTCCAGGACCCGACAGCACTCTACAAGACCCTTAGCAACACAACGGAACCTCACTAAAACCCTATGGGCTCCTACAGAATACTGCAGGTGCCTACGGAACCCTACAGACCCCTACGGAACCCTACAGACACCTGCGGGCACTTACGGAACCCTGCAGGCCCCTACGGAACCCTACAGGTCCATACAGAACCCCACAGGGCCCTACGGAACTTTACCAGCCACTACGGAACTCTACGGGCCCCTACGGAACCCTGCAGAACCCTCCAGAACCTTACAGAATCCCACAGACTCCTACAGACTTCTGCGGGCACTTACACAACCCTACAGGTCCCTACAGAAATCTACGGGACTCTATGGGCCCCTAGGGAACCCTATAGATTTCGATGGAACCCTATGAGGCCCTCTGGAACCCTACAGAATACTCCAGGACCTGACAGCACTCTACAAGACCCTTAGCAACACAACGGAACCTCACTAAAACCCTATGGGCTCCTACAGAACACTGCAGGCGCCTAGGGAACCCTACAGACCCCTACAGAATACTACCAGCCACTACAGAAAAATATGGCCCCTACGGAACTCTACGGAACCTGGCAGAAACACTGTGGGCCCCTACAGGCCCTTGCGGGCACTTGCAGAACTCTGCAGGAACCCACGGAACTTTATGGAACCCTACCAGCCCCTACGGAAGCCTAAAGACCCTTGCAGGCAGTTACGGAACGGTACAGGGCCCTAGGGAACTTTACCAGCCACTACGGAACTCTACGGGCCCCTACGGAACCCTGCAGAACCCTCCAGAGCCTTACAGAATCCCACGGATTCCTACAGACTCCTGCGGGCACTTACTCAACCCTAGAGGACCCTACGGAACACTGCCAGCTCCTATGGAAGGAACCCGACGGGCCCCTACAGAACACTACTGGCTCCTGCGGTACTCCAGAGGCCTCTAGGGAACCTACGAAGCTCTACGGAGCCCTATGGATCCTTACGGAACAGTACGGGCCCCTTCAGACCTCTGCGGGCCCTTATGGAAACCTACAGGACCCTATGGAACTGTATGAGACTCTACAGGCCCCTAGGGAACACCACAGGCCCCTATGGAACCGTACGAGACTCTACAGGCCCCTAGGGAACACCACAGGCCCCTATGGAACCCTACACAACCCTCCGGAAACATATGGCACCCTACAAGCTCCTACCAACCCCTGCGAGCACTTACATAACCCTACAGGTCCCTACGGAAATCTACGGGACTCTATGGGCCCCTAGGGAACCCTTCAGATTTCGACGGAACCCTACCAGCCCCTCTGGAACCCTACAGAATACTCCAGGACCCGACAGCACTCTACAAGACCCTTAGCAACACAACGGAACCTCACTAAAACCCTATGGGCTCCTACAGAACACTCTAGGTGCCTACGGAAACCTACAGACCCCTACGGAATACTACCAGCCACTACAGAAAAATATGGCCCCTACGGAACTCTACGGAACCTGGCAGAAACACTGTGGGCCCCTACAGGCCCTTGCGGGCACTTGCAGAACTCTGCAGGAACCCACGGAACTTTATGGAACCCTACCAGCCCCTACGGAAGCCTAAAGACCATTGCAGGCAGTTACGGAACGGTACAGGGCCCTAGGGAACTTTACCAGCCACTACTGAACTCTACGGGCCCCTACGGAACCCTGCAGAACCCTCCGGAACCTTACAGAATCCCACGGATTCCTACAGACTCCTGCGGGCACTTACTCAACCCTAGAGGACCCTACGGAACACTGCTGGCTCCTGCGGTACTCCAGAGGCCTCTAGGGAACCTACGAAGCTCTACGGAACCCTATGGATCCTTACGGAACAGTACGGGCCCCTTCAGACCTCTGCGGGCCCTTATGGAAACCTACAGGACCCTACCGAAACTGTACGAGACTCTACAGGCCCCTAGGGAACACCACAGGCCCCTACGGAACCCTACACAACCCTCCGGAAACATATGGCACCCTACAAGCTCCTACCAACCCCTGCGGGCACTTACATAACCCTACAGGCCCCTACGGAAATCTACGGGACTCTACGGGCCCCTAGGGAACCCTTCAGATTTCGACGGAACCCTACCAGCCCCTCTGGAACCCTACAGAATACTCCAGGACCCGACAGCACTCTACAAGACCCTTAGCAACACAACGGAACCTCACTAAAACCCTATGGGCTCCTACAGAACACTGCAGGTGCCTACGGAACCCTACAGACCCCTACGGAACCCTACAGACACCTGCGGGCACTTACGGAACCCTGCAGGCCCCTACGGAACCCTACAGGTCCATACAGAACCCCACAGGGCCCTACGGAACTTTACCAGCCACTACGGAACTCTACGGGCCCCTACGGAACCCTGCAGAACCCTCCAGAACCTTACAGAATCCCACAGACTCCTACAGACTTCTGCGGGCACTTACACAACCCTACAGGTCCCTACAGAAATCTACGGGACTCTATGGGCCCCTAGGGAACCCTATAGATTTCGATGGAACCCTATGAGGCCCTCTGGAACCCTACAGAATACTCCAGGACCTGACAGCACTCTACAAGACCCTTAGCAACACAACGGAACCTCACTAAAACCCTATGGGCTCCTACAGAACACTGCAGGCGCCTACGGAAACCTACAGACCCCTACGGAATACTACCAGCCACTACAGAAAAATATGGCCCCTACAGAACTCTACGGAACCTGGCAGAAACACTGTGGGCCCCTACAGGCCCTTGCGGGCACTTGCAGAACTCTGCAGGAACCCACGGAACTTTATGGAACCCTACCAGCCCCTACGGAAGCCTAAAGACCCTTGCAGGCAGTTACGGAACGGTACAGGGCCCTAGGGAACTTTACCAGCCACTACGGAACTCTACGGGCCCCTACGGAACCCTGCAGAACACTCCAGAACCTTACAGAATCCCACAGATTCCTACAGACTCCTGCGGGCACTTACTCAACCCTAGAGGACCCTACGGAACACTGCCAGCTCCTATGGAAGGAACCCTACGGGCCCCTACAGAACACTACTGGCTCCTGCGGTACTCCACAGGCCTCTAGGGAACCTACGAAGCTCTACGGAACCCTATGGATCCTTACGGAACAGTACGGGCCCCTTCAGACCTCTGCGGGCCCTTATGGAAACCTACAGGACCCTACCGAAACTGTACGAGACTCTACAGGCCCCTAGGGAACACCACAGGCCCCTACAGAACCCTACACAACCCTCCGGAAACATATGGCACCCTACAAGCTCCTACCAACCCCTGCGAGCACTTACACAACCCTACAGGCCCCTACGGAAATCTATGGGACTCTACGGGCCCCTAGGGAACCCTTCAGATTTCGACGGAACCCTACCAGCCCCTCTGGAACCCTACAGAATACTCCAGGACCCGACAGCACTCTACAAGACCCTTAGCAACACAACGGAACCTCACTAAAACCCTATGGGCTCCTACAGAATACTGCAGGTGCCTACGGAACCCTACAGACCCGTACAGACACCTACGGGCACTTACAGAACACTGCAGGCCCCTACGGAACCCTACAGGTCCATACAGAACCCCACAGGGCCCTACGGAACTTTACCAGCCACTACGGAACTCTACGGGCCCCTACGGAACCCTGCAGAACCCTCCAGAACCTTACAGAATCCCACAGACTCCTACAGACTTCTGCGGGCACTTACACAACCCTACAGGTCCCTACGGAAATCTACGGGACTCTATGGGCCCCTAGGGAACCCTATAGATTTCGATGGAACCCTATGAGGCCCTCTGGAACCCTACAGAATACTCCAGGACCTGACAGCACTCTACAAGACCCTTAGCAACACAACGGAACCTCACTAAAACCCTATGGGCTCCTACAGAACACTGCAGGCGCCTAGGGAACCCTACAGACCCCTACAGAATACTACCAGCCACTACAGAAAAATATGGCCCCTACGGAACTCTACAGAACCTGGCAGAAACACTGTGGGCCCCTACAGGCCCTTGCGGGCACTTGCAGAACTCTGCAGGAACCCACGGAACTTTATGGAACCCTACCAGCCCCTACGGAAGCCTAAAGACCCTTGCAGGCAGTTACGGAACGGTACAGGGCCCTAGGGAACTTTACCAGCCACTACGGAACTCTACGGGTCCCTACAAAACCCTGCAGAACCCTCCGGAATCTGACAGAATCCCACGGACTCCTACAGACTGCTGCGGGCACTTAAACAACCCTACAGGCCCCTACGGAACACTGCCAGCCCCTATGGAAGGAACCCTACGGGCCCCTACAGAACACTACTGGCTCCTGCGGTACTCCACAGGCCTCTAGGGAACCTACGAAGCTCTACGGAGCCCTATGGATCCTTACGGAACAGTACGGGCCCCTTCAGACCTCTGCGGGCGTTTATGGAAACCTACAGGACCCTATGGAACTGTATGAGACTCTACAGGCCCCTAGGGAACACCACAGGCCCCTATGGAACCGTACGAGACTCTACAGGCCCCTAGGGAACACCACAGGCCCCTACGGAACCCTACACAACCCTCCGGAAACATATGGCACCCTACAAGCTCCTACCAACCCCTGCAAGCACTTACATAACCCTACAGGTCCCTACGGAAATCTACGGGACTCTATGGGCCCCTAGGGAACCCTTCAGATTTCGACGGAACCCTACCAGCCCCTCTGGAACCCTACAGAATACTCCAGGACCCGACAGCACTCTACAAGACCCTTAGCAACACAACGGAACCTCACTAAAACCCTATGGGCTCCTACAGAACACTGCAGGCGCCTAGGGAACCCTACAGACCCCTACAGAATACTACCAGCCACTACAGAAAAATATGGCCCCTACGGAACTCTACGGAACCTGGCAGAAACACTGTGGGCCCCTACAGGCCCTTGCGGGCACTTGCAGAACTCTGCAGGAACCCACGGAACTTTATGGAACCCTACCAGCCCCTACGGAAGCCTAAAGACCATTGCAGGCAGTTACGGAACGGTACAGGGCCCTAGGGAACTTTACCAGCCACTACGGAACTCTACGGGCCCCTACGGAACCCTGCAGAACCCTCCGGAACCTTACAGAATCCCACGGATTCCTACAGACTCCTGCGGGCACTTACTCAACCCTAGAGGACCCTACGGAACACTACTGGCTCCTGCGGTACTCCAGAGGCCTCTAGGGAACCTACGAAGCTCTACGGAACCCTATGGATCCTTACGGAACAGTACGGGCCCCTTCAGACCTCTGCGGGCCCTTATGGAAACCTACAGGACGCTACCGAAACTGTACGAGACTCTACAGGCCCCTAGGGAACACCACAGGCCCCTACGGAACCCTACACAACCCTCCGGAAACATATGGCACCCTACAAGCTCCTACCAACCCCTGCGGGCACTTACATAACCCTACAGGCCCCTACGGAAATCTACGGGACTCTACGGGCCCCTAGGGAACCCTTCAGATTTCGACGGAACCCTACCAGCCCCTCTGGAACGCTACAGAATACTCCAGGACCCGACAGCACTCTACAAGACCCTTAGCAACACAACGGAACCTCACTAAAACCCTATGGGCTCCTACAGAACACTGCAGGTGCCTACGGAACCCTACAGACCCCTACGGAACCCTACAGACACCTGCGGGCACTTACGGAACCCTGCAGGCCCCTACGGAACCCTACAGGTCCATACAGAACCCCACAGGGCCCTACGGAACTTTACCAGCCACTACGGAACTCTACGGGTCCCTACGGAACCCTGCAGAACCCTCCAGAACCTTACAGAATCCCACAGACTCCTACAGACTTCTGCGGGCACTTACACAACCCTACAGGTCCCTACGGAAATCTACGGGACTCTATGGGCCCCTAGGGAAACCTATAGATTTCGATGGAACCCTATGAGGCCCTCTGGAACCCTACAGAATACTCCAGGACCCGACAGCACTCTACAAGACCCTTAGCAACACAACGGAACCTCACTAAAACCCTATGGGCTCCTACAGAACACTGCAGGCGCCTACGGAACCCTACAGACCCCTACAGAATACTACCAGCCACTACAGAAAAATATGGCCCCTACGGAACTCTACGGAACCTGGCAGAAACACTGTGGGCCCCTACAGGCCCTTGTGGGCACTTGCAGAACTCTGCAGGAACCCACGGAACTTTATGGAACCCTACCAGCCCCTACGGAAGCCTAAAGACCCTTGCAGGCAGTTACGGAACGGTACAGGGCCCTAGGGAACTTTACCAGCCACTACGGAACTCTACGGGCCCCTACGGAACCCTGCAGAACCCTCCAGAACCTTACAGAATCCCACAGATTCCTACAGACTCCTGCGGGCACTTACTCAACCCTAGAGAACCCTACGGAACACTGCCAGCTCCTATGGAAGGAACCCTACGGGCCCCTACAGAACACTACTGGCTCCTGCGGTACTCCACAGGCCTCTAGGGAACCTACGAAGCTCTACGGAACCCTATGGATCCATACGGAACAGTACGGGCCCCTTCAGACCTCTGCGGGCGCTTATGGAAACCTACAGGACCCTACCGAAACTGTACGAGACTCTACAGGCCCCTAGGGAACACCACAGGCCCCTACGGAACCCTACACAACCCTCCGGAAACATATGGCACCCTACAAGCTCCTACCAACCCCTGCGGGCACTTACACAACCCTACAGGCCCCTACGGAAATCTATGGGACTCTACGGGCCCCTAGGGAACCCTTCAGATTTCGACGGAACCCTACCAGCCCCTCTGGAACCCTACAGAATACTCCAGGACCCGACAGCACTCTACAAGACCCTTAGCAACACAACGGAACCTCACTAAAACCCTATGGGCTCCTACAGAATACTGCAGGTGCCTACGGAACCCTACAGACCCGTACAGACACCTACGGGCACTTACAGAACACTGCAGGCCCCTACGGAACCCTACAGGTCCATACAGAACCCCACAGAGCCCTAAGGAACTTTACCAGCCACTACGGAACTCTACGGGCCCCTACGGAACCCTGCAGAACCCTCCAGAACCTTACAGAATCCCACAGACTCCTACAGACTTCTGCGGGCACTTAAACAACCCTACAGGCCCCTACGGAACACTGCCAGCCCCTATGGAAGGAACCCTACGGGCCCCTACAGAACACTACTGGCTCCTGCGGTACTCCACAGGCCTCTAGGGAACCTACGAAGCTCTACGGAGCCCTATGGATCCTTACGGAACAGTACGGGCCCCTTCAGACCTCTGCGGGCACTTATGGAAACCTACAGGACCCTACAGAACTATACGAGACTCTACAGGCCCCTAGGGAACACCACAGGCCCCTACGGAACCGAACGAGACTCTAAAGGCCCCTAGGGAACACCACAGGCCCCTACGGAACCCTACACAACCCTCCGGAAACATATGGCACCCTACAAGCTCCTACCAACCCCTGCGGGCACTTACATAACCCTACAGGCCCCTACGGAAATCTACGGGACTCTACGGGCCCCTAGGGAACCCTTCAGATTTCGACGGAACCCTACCAGCCCCTCTGGAACGCTACAGAATACTCCAGGACCCGACAGCACTCTACAAGACCCTTAGCAACACAACGGAACCTCACTAAAACCCTATGGGCTCCTACAGAACACTGCAGGTGCCTACGGAACCCTACAGACCCCTACGGAACCCTACAGACACCTGCGGGCACTTACGGAACCCTGCAGGCCCCTACGGAACCCTACAGGTCCATACAGAACCCCACAGGGCCCTACGGAACTTTACCAGCCACTACGGAACTCTACGGGTCCCTACGGAACCCTGCAGAACCCTCCAGAACCTTACAGAATCCCACAGACTCCTACAGACTTCTGCGGGCACTTACACAACCCTACAGGTCCCTACGGAAATCTACGGGACTCTATGGGCCCCTAGGGAAACCTATAGATTTCGATGGAACCCTATGAGGCCCTCTGGAACCCTACAGAATACTCCAGGACCCGACAGCACTCTACAAGACCCTTAGCAACACAACGGAACCTCACTAAAACCCTATGGGCTCCTACAGAACACTGCAGGCGCCTACGGAACCCTACAGACCCCTACAGAATACTACCAGCCACTACAGAAAAATATGGCCCCTACGGAACTCTACGGAACCTGGCAGAAACACTGTGGGCCCCTACAGGCCCTTGTGGGCACTTGCAGAACTCTGCAGGAACCCACGGAACTTTATGGAACCCTACCAGCCCCTACGGAAGCCTAAAGACCCTTGCAGGCAGTTACGGAACGGTACAGGGCCCTAGGGAACTTTACCAGCCACTACGGAACTCTACGGGCCCCTACGGAACCCTGCAGAACCCTCCAGAACCTTACAGAATCCCACAGATTCCTACAGACTCCTGCGGGCACTTACTCAACCCTAGAGAACCCTACGGAACACTGCCAGCTCCTATGGAAGGAACCCTACGGGCCCCTACAGAACACTACTGGCTCCTGCGGTACTCCACAGGCCTCTAGGGAACCTACGAAGCTCTACGGAACCCTATGGATCCATACGGAACAGTACGGGCCCCTTCAGACCTCTGCGGGCGCTTATGGAAACCTACAGGACCCTACCGAAACTGTACGAGACTCTACAGGCCCCTAGGGAACACCACAGGCCCCTACGGAACCCTACACAACCCTCCGGAAACATATGGCACCCTACAAGCTCCTACCAACCCCTGCGGGCACTTACACAACCCTACAGGCCCCTACGGAAATCTATGGGACTCTACGGGCCCCTAGGGAACCCTTCAGATTTCGACGGAACCCTACCAGCCCCTCTGGAACCCTACAGAATACTCCAGGACCCGACAGCACACTACAAGACCCTTAGCAACACAACGGAACCTCACTAAAACCCTATGGGCTCCTACAGAACACTGCAGGTGCCTACGGAATCCTACAGACCCCTACGGAACCCTACAGACACCTGCGGGCACTTACGGAACCCTGCAGGCCCCTACGGAACCCTACAGGCCCCTACGGAACCCTACAGGTCCATACAGAACCCCACAGGGCCCTACGGAACTTTACCAGCCACTACGGAACTCTACGGGCCCCTACGGAACCCTGCAGAACCCTCCGGAACCTTACAGAATCCCACAGACTCCTACAGACTTCTGCGGGCACTTACACAACCCTACAGGTCCCTACGGAAATCTACGGGACTCTATGGGCCCCTAGGGAACCCTATAGATTTCGATGGAACCCTATGAGGCCCTCTGGAACCCTAAAGAATACTCCAGGACCCGACAGCACTCTACAAGACCCTTAGCAACACAACGGAACCTCACTAAAACCCTATGGGCTCCTACAGAACACTGCAGGCGCCTACGGAACCCTACAGACCCCTACAGAATACTACCAGCCACTACAGAAAAATATGGCCCCTACGGAACTCTACGGAACCTGGCAGAAACACTGTGGGCCCCTACAGGCCCTTGCGGGCACTTGCAGAACTCTGCAGGAACCCACGGAACTTTATGGAACCCTACCAGCCCCTACGGAAGCCTAAAGACCCTTGCAGGCAGTTACGGAACGGTACAGGGCCCTAGGGAACTTTACCAGCCACTACGGAACTCTACGGGCCCCTACGGAACCCTGCAGAACCCTCCAGAACCTTACAGAATCCCACAGATTCCTACAGACTCCTGCGGGCACTTACTCAACCCTAGAGGACCCTACGGAACACTGCCAGCTCCTATGGAAGGAACCCTACGGGCCCCTACAGAACACTACTGGCTCCTGCGGTACTCCACAGGCCTCTAGGGAACCTACGAAGCTCTACGGAACCCTATGGATCCTTACGGAACAGTACGGGCCCCTTCAGACCTCTGCGGGCGCTTATGGAAACGTACAGGACCCTACGGAACTGTACGAGACTCTACAGGCCCCTAGGGAACACCACAGGCCCCTACGGAACCCTACACAACCCTCCGGAAACATATGGCACCCTACAAGCTCCTACCAACCCCTGCGGGCACTTACACAACCCTACAGGCCCCTATGGAAATCTACGGGACTCTACGGGCCCCTAGGGAACCCTTCAGATTTCGACGGAACCCTACCAGCCCCTCTGGAACCCTACAGAATACTCCAGGACCCGACAGCACTCTACAAGACCCTTAGCAACACAACGGAACCTCACTAAAACCCTATGGGCTCCTACAGAACACTGCAGGTGCCTACGGAACCCTACAGACCCCTACGGAACCCTACAGACACCTGCGGGCACTTACGGAACCCTGCAGGCCCCTACAGAACCCTACAGGTCCATACAGAACCCCACAGGGCCCTACGGAACTTTACCAGCCACTACGGAACTCTACGGGTCCCTACGGAACCCTGCAGAACCCTCCGGAACCTTACAGAATCCCACAGACTCCTACAGACTTCTGCGGGCACTTATACAACCCTACAGGTCCCTACGGAAATCTACGGGACTCTATGGGCCCCTAGGGAACCCTATAGATTTCGATGGAACCCTATGAGGCCCTCTGGAACCCTACAGAATACTCCAGGACCCGACAGCACTCTACAAGACCCTTAGCAACACAACGGAACCTCACTAAAACCCTATGGGCTCCTACAGAACACTGCAGGCGCCTACGGAACCCTACAGACCCCTACAGAATACTACCAGCCACTACAGAAAAATATGGCCCCTACGGAACTCTACGGAACCTGGCAGAAACACTGTGGGCCCCTACAGGCCCTTGCGGGCACTTGCAGAACTCTGCAGGAACCCACGGAACTTTATGGAACCCTACCAGCCCCTACGGAAGCCTAAAGACCCTTGCAGGCAGTTACGGAACGGTACAGGGCCCTAGGGAACTTTACCAGCCACTACGGAACTCTACGGGCCCCTACGGAACCCTGCAGAACCCTCCAGAACCTTACAGAATCCCACAGATTCCTACAGACTCCTGCGGGCACTTACTCAACCCTAGAGGACCCTACGGAACACTGCCAGCTCCTATGGAAGGAACCCTACGGGCCCCTACAGAACACTACTGGCTCCTGCGGTACTCCACAGGCCTCTAGGGAACCTACGAAGCTCTACGGAACCCTATGGATCCTTACGGAACAGTACGGGCCCCTTCAGACCTCTGCGGGCCCTTATGGAAACCTACAGGACCCTACCGAAACTGTACGAGACTCTACAGGCCCCTAGGGAACACCACAGGCCCCTACGGAACCCTACACAACCCTCCGGAAACATATGGCACCCTACAAGCTCCTACCAACCCCTGCGGGCACTTACATAACCCTACAGGCCCCTACGGAAATCTACGGGACTCTACGGGCCCCTAGGGAACCCTTCAGATTTCGACGGAACCCTACCAGCCCCTCTGGAACCCTACAGAATACTCCAGGACCCGACAGCACTCTACAAGACCCTTAGCAACACAACGGAACCTCACTAAAACCCTATGGGCTCCTACAGAACACTGCAGGTGCCTACGGAACCCTACAGACCCGTACAGACACCTACGGGCACTTACGGAACCCTGCAGGCCCCTACGGAACCCTACAGGTCCATACAGAACCCCACAGGGCCCTACGGAACTTTACCAGCCACTACGGAACTCTACGGGCCCCTACGGAACCCTGCAGAACCCTCCGGAACCTTACAGAATCCCACAGACTCCTACAGACTTCTGCGGGCACTTACACAACCCTACAGGTCCCTACGGAAATCTACGGGACTCTATGGGCCCCTAGGGAACCCAATAGATTTCGATGGAACCCTATGAGGCCCTCTGGAACCCTACAGAATACTCCAGGACCCGACAGCACTCTACAAGACCCTTAGCAACACAACGGAACCTCACTAAAACCCTATGGGCTCCTACAGAACACTGCAGGCGCCTACGGAACCCTACAGACCCCTACAGAATACTACCAGCCACTACAGAAAAATATGGCCCCTACGGAACTCTACGGAACCTGGCAGAAACACTGTGGGCCCCTACAGGCCCTTGCGGGCACTTGCAGAACTCTGCAGGAACCCACGGAACTTTATGGAACCCTACCAGCCCCTACGGAAGCCTAAAGACCCTTGCAGGCAGTTACGGAACGGTACAGGGCCCTAGGGAACTTTACCAGCCACTACGGAACTCTACGGGTCCCTACAAAACCCTGCAGAACCCTCCGGAATCTGACAGAATCCCACAGACTCCTACAGACTTCTGCGGGCACTTAAACAACCCTACAGGCCCCTACGGAACACTGCCAGCCCCTATGGAAGGAACCCTACGGGCCCCTACAGAACACTACTGGCTCCTGCGGTACTCCACAGGCCTCTAGGGAACCTACGAAGCTCTACGGAGCCCTATGGATCCTTACGGAACAGTACGGGCCCCTTCAGACCTCTGCGGGCGTTTATGGAAACCTACAGGACCCTATGGAACTGTATGAGACTCTACAGGCCCCTAGGGAACACCACAGGCCCCTATGGAACCGTACGAGACTCTACAGGCCCCTAGGGAACACCACAGGCCCCTACGGAACCCTACACAACCCTCCGGAAACATATGGCACCCTACAAGCTCCTACCAACCCCTGCGAGCACTTACATAACCCTACAGGTCCCTACGGAAATCTACGGGACTCTATGGGCCCCTAGGGAACCCTTCAGATTTCGACGGAACCCTACCAGCCCCTCTGGAACCCTACAGAATACTCCAGGACCCGACAGCACTCTACAAGACCCTTAGCAACACAACGGAACCTCACTAAAACCCTATGGGCTCCTACAGAACACTGTAGGCGCCTACGGAAACCTACAGACCCCTACGGAATACTACCAGCCACTACAGAAAAATATGGCCCCTACGGAACTCTACGGAACCTGGCAGAAACACTGTGGGCCCCTACAGGCCCTTGCGGGCACTTGCAGAACTCTGCAGGAACCCACGGAACTTTATGGAACCCTACCAGCCCCTACGGAAGCCTAAAGACCATTGCAGGCAGTTACGGAACGGTACAGGGCCCTAGGGAACTTTACCAGCCACTACGGAACTCTACGGGCCCCTACGGAACCCTGCAGAACCCTCCGGAACCTTACAGAATCCCACGGATTCCTACAGACTCCTGCGGGCACTTACTCAACCCTAGAGGACCCTACGGAACACTACTGGCTCCTGCGGTACTCCAGAGGCCTCTAGGGAACCTACGAAGCTCTACGGAACCCTATGGATCCTTACGGAACAGTACGGGCCCCTTCAGACCTCTGCGGGCCCTTATGGAAACCTACAGGACGCTACCGAAACTGTACGAGACTCTACAGGCCCCTAGGGAACACCACAGGCCCCTACGGAACCCTACACAACCCTCCGGAAACATATGGC
The DNA here is from genome assembly GCF_964106895.1 of Numenius arquata. Classification (NCBI taxonomy): domain Eukaryota; kingdom Metazoa; phylum Chordata; class Aves; order Charadriiformes; family Scolopacidae; genus Numenius; species Numenius arquata. The sequence continues at coordinate 41,235 of NW_027415572.1, forward strand.
ACCCTACAAGCTCCTACCAACCCCTGCGGGCACTTACATAACCCTACAGGCCCCTACGGAAATCTACGGGACTCTACGGGCCCCTAGGGAACCCTTCAGATTTCGACGGAACCCTACCAGCCCCTCTGGAACGCTACAGAATACTCCAGGACCCGACAGCACTCTACAAGACCCTTAGCAACACAACGGAACCTCACTAAAACCCTATGGGCTCCTACAGAACACTGCAGGTGCCTACGGAACCCTACAGACCCCTACGGAACCCTACAGACACCTGCGGGCACTTACGGAACCCTGCAGGCCCCTACGGAACCCTACAGGTCCATACAGAACCCCACAGGGCCCTACGGAACTTTACCAGCCACTACGGAACTCTACGGGTCCCTACGGAACCCTGCAGAACCCTCCAGAACCTTACAGAATCCCACAGACTCCTACAGACTTCTGCGGGCACTTACACAACCCTACAGGTCCCTACGGAAATCTACGGGACTCTATGGGCCCCTAGGGAAACCTATAGATTTCGATGGAACCCTATGAGGCCCTCTGGAACCCTACAGAATACTCCAGGACCCGACAGCACTCTACAAGACCCTTAGCAACACAACGGAACCTCACTAAAACCCTATGGGCTCCTACAGAACACTGCAGGCGCCTACGGAACCCTACAGACCCCTACAGAATACTACCAGCCACTACAGAAAAATATGGCCCCTACGGAACTCTACGGAACCTGGCAGAAACACTGTGGGCCCCTACAGGCCCTTGTGGGCACTTGCAGAACTCTGCAGGAACCCACGGAACTTTATGGAACCCTACCAGCCCCTACGGAAGCCTAAAGACCCTTGCAGGCAGTTACGGAACGGTACAGGGCCCTAGGGAACTTTACCAGCCACTACGGAACTCTACGGGCCCCTACGGAACCCTGCAGAACCCTCCAGAACCTTACAGAATCCCACAGATTCCTACAGACTCCTGCGGGCACTTACTCAACCCTAGAGAACCCTACGGAACACTGCCAGCTCCTATGGAAGGAACCCTACGGGCCCCTACAGAACACTACTGGCTCCTGCGGTACTCCACAGGCCTCTAGGGAACCTACGAAGCTCTACGGAACCCTATGGATCCATACGGAACAGTACGGGCCCCTTCAGACCTCTGCGGGCGCTTATGGAAACCTACAGGACCCTACCGAAACTGTACGAGACTCTACAGGCCCCTAGGGAACACCACAGGCCCCTACGGAACCCTACACAACCCTCCGGAAACATATGGCACCCTACAAGCTCCTACCAACCCCTGCGGGCACTTACACAACCCTACAGGCCCCTACGGAAATCTATGGGACTCTACGGGCCCCTAGGGAACCCTTCAGATTTCGACGGAACCCTACCAGCCCCTCTGGAACCCTACAGAATACTCCAGGACCCGACAGCACTCTACAAGACCCTTAGCAACACAACGGAACCTCACTAAAACCCTATGGGCTCCTACAGAATACTGCAGGTGCCTACGGAACCCTACAGACCCGTACAGACACCTACGGGCACTTACAGAACACTGCAGGCCCCTACGGAACCCTACAGGTCCATACAGAACCCCACAGAGCCCTAAGGAACTTTACCAGCCACTACGGAACTCTACGGGCCCCTACGGAACCCTGCAGAACCCTCCAGAACCTTACAGAATCCCACAGACTCCTACAGACTTCTGCGGGCACTTAAACAACCCTACAGGCCCCTACGGAACACTGCCAGCCCCTATGGAAGGAACCCTACGGGCCCCTACAGAACACTACTGGCTCCTGCGGTACTCCACAGGCCTCTAGGGAACCTACGAAGCTCTACGGAGCCCTATGGATCCTTACGGAACAGTACGGGCCCCTTCAGACCTCTGCGGGCACTTATGGAAACCTACAGGACCCTACAGAACTATACGAGACTCTACAGGCCCCTAGGGAACACCACAGGCCCCTACGGAACCGAACGAGACTCTAAAGGCCCCTAGGGAACACCACAGGCCCCTACGGAACCCTACACAACCCTCCGGAAACATATGGCACCCTACAAGCTCCTACCAACCCCTGCGGGCACTTACATAACCCTACAGGCCCCTACGGAAATCTACGGGACTCTACGGGCCCCTAGGGAACCCTTCAGATTTCGACGGAACCCTACCAGCCCCTCTGGAACCCTACAGAATACTCCAGGACCCGACAGCACTCTACAAGACCCTTAGCAACACAACGGAACCTCACTAAAACCCTATGGGCTCCTACAGAACACTGCAGGTGCCTACGGAACCCTACAGACCCCTACGGAACCCTACAGACACCTGCGGGCACTTACGGAACCCTGCAGGCCCCTACGGAACCCTACAGGTCCATACAGAACCCCACAGGGCCCTACGGAACTTTACCAGCCACTACGGAACTCTACGGGTCCCTACGGAACCCTGCAGAACCCTCCAGAACCTTACAGAATCCCACAGACTCCTACAGACTTCTGCGGGCACTTACACAACCCTACAGGTCCCTACGGAAATCTACGGGACTCTATGGGCCCCTAGGGAAACCTATAGATTTCGATGGAACCCTATGAGGCCCTCTGGAACCCTACAGAATACTCCAGGACCCGACAGCACTCTACAAGACCCTTAGCAACACAACGGAACCTCACTAAAACCCTATGGGCTCCTACAGAACACTGCAGGCGCCTACGGAACCCTACAGACCCCTACAGAATACTACCAGCCACTACAGAAAAATATGGCCCCTACGGAACTCTACGGAACCTGGCAGAAACACTGTGGGCCCCTACAGGCCCTTGTGGGCACTTGCAGAACTCTGCAGGAACCCACGGAACTTTATGGAACCCTACCAGCCCCTACGGAAGCCTAAAGACCCTTGCAGGCAGTTACGGAACGGTACAGGGCCCTAGGGAACTTTACCAGCCACTACGGAACTCTACGGGCCCCTACGGAACCCTGCAGAACCCTCCAGAACCTTACAGAATCCCACAGATTCCTACAGACTCCTGCGGGCACTTACTCAACCCTAGAGAACCCTACGGAACACTGCCAGCTCCTATGGAAGGAACCCTACGGGCCCCTACAGAACACTACTGGCTCCTGCGGTACTCCACAGGCCTCTAGGGAACCTACGAAGCTCTACGGAACCCTATGGATCCATACGGAACAGTACGGGCCCCTTCAGACCTCTGCGGGCGCTTATGGAAACCTACAGGACCCTACCGAAACTGTACGAGACTCTACAGGCCCCTAGGGAACACCACAGGCCCCTACGGAACCCTACACAACCCTCCGGAAACATATGGCACCCTACAAGCTCCTACCAACCCCTGCGGGCACTTACACAACCCTACAGGCCCCTACGGAAATCTATGGGACTCTACGGGCCCCTAGGGAACCCTTCAGATTTCGACGGAACCCTACCAGCCCCTCTGGAACCCTACAGAATACTCCAGGACCCGACAGCACACTACAAGACCCTTAGCAACACAACGGAACCTCACTAAAACCCTATGGGCTCCTACAGAACACTGCAGGTGCCTACGGAATCCTACAGACCCCTACGGAACCCTACAGACACCTGCGGGCACTTACGGAACCCTGCAGGCCCCTACGGAACCCTACAGGCCCCTACGGAACCCTACAGGTCCATACAGAACCCCACAGGGCCCTACGGAACTTTACCAGCCACTACGGAACTCTACGGGCCCCTACGGAACCCTGCAGAACCCTCCGGAACCTTACAGAATCCCACAGACTCCTACAGACTTCTGCGGGCACTTACACAACCCTACAGGTCCCTACGGAAATCTACGGGACTCTATGGGCCCCTAGGGAACCCTATAGATTTCGATGGAACCCTATGAGGCCCTCTGGAACCCTACAGAATACTCCAGGACCCGACAGCACTCTACAAGACCCTTAGCAACACAACGGAACCTCACTAAAACCCTATGGGCTCCTACAGAACACTGCAGGCGCCTACGGAACCCTACAGACCCCTACAGAATACTACCAGCCACTACAGAAAAATATGGCCCCTACGGAACTCTACGGAACCTGGCAGAAACACTGTGGGCCCCTACAGGCCCTTGCGGGCACTTGCAGAACTCTGCAGGAACCCACGGAACTTTATGGAACCCTACCAGCCCCTACGGAAGCCTAAAGACCCTTGCAGGCAGTTACGGAACGGTACAGGGCCCTAGGGAACTTTACCAGCCACTACGGAACTCTACGGGCCCCTACGGAACCCTGCAGAACCCTCCAGAACCTTACAGAATCCCACAGATTCCTACAGACTCCTGCGGGCACTTACTCAACCCTAGAGGACCCTACGGAACACTGCCAGCTCCTATGGAAGGAACCCTACGGGCCCCTACAGAACACTACTGGCTCCTGCGGTACTCCACAGGCCTCTAGGGAACCTACGAAGCTCTACGGAACCCTATGGATCCTTACGGAACAGTACGGGCCCCTTCAGACCTCTGCGGGCGCTTATGGAAACGTACAGGACCCTACGGAACTGTACGAGACTCTACAGGCCCCTAGGGAACACCACAGGCCCCTACGGAACCCTACACAACCCTCCGGAAACATATGGCACCCTACAAGCTCCTACCAACCCCTGCGGGCACTTACACAACCCTACAGGCCCCTATGGAAATCTACGGGACTCTACGGGCCCCTAGGGAACCCTTCAGATTTCGACGGAACCCTACCAGCCCCTCTGGAACCCTACAGAATACTCCAGGACCCGACAGCACTCTACAAGACCCTTAGCAACACAACGGAACCTCACTAAAACCCTATGGGCTCCTACAGAACACTGCAGGTGCCTACGGAACCCTACAGACCCCTACGGAACCCTACAGACACCTGCGGGCACTTACGGAACCCTGCAGGCCCCTACAGAACCCTACAGGTCCATACAGAACCCCACAGGGCCCTACGGAACTTTACCAGCCACTACGGAACTCTACGGGTCCCTACGGAACCCTGCAGAACCCTCCGGAACCTTACAGAATCCCACAGACTCCTACAGACTTCTGCGGGCACTTATACAACCCTACAGGTCCCTACGGAAATCTACGGGACTCTATGGGCCCCTAGGGAACCCTATAGATTTCGATGGAACCCTATGAGGCCCTCTGGAACCCTACAGAATACTCCAGGACCCGACAGCACTCTACAAGACCCTTAGCAACACAACGGAACCTCACTAAAACCCTATGGGCTCCTACAGAACACTGCAGGCGCCTACGGAACCCTACAGACCCCTACAGAATACTACCAGCCACTACAGAAAAATATGGCCCCTACGGAACTCTACGGAACCTGGCAGAAACACTGTGGGCCCCTACAGGCCCTTGCGGGCACTTGCAGAACTCTGCAGGAACCCACGGAACTTTATGGAACCCTACCAGCCCCTACGGAAGCCTAAAGACCCTTGCAGGCAGTTACGGAACGGTACAGGGCCCTAGGGAACTTTACCAGCCACTACGGAACTCTACGGGCCCCTACGGAACCCTGCAGAACCCTCCAGAACCTTACAGAATCCCACAGATTCCTACAGACTCCTGCGGGCACTTACTCAACCCTAGAGGACCCTACGGAACACTGCCAGCTCCTATGGAAGGAACCCTACGGGCCCCTACAGAACACTACTGGCTCCTGCGGTACTCCACAGGCCTCTAGGGAACCTACGAAGCTCTACGGAACCCTATGGATCCTTACGGAACAGTACGGGCCCCTTCAGACCTCTGCGGGCCCTTATGGAAACCTACAGGACCCTACCGAAACTGTACGAGACTCTACAGGCCCCTAGGGAACACCACAGGCCCCTACGGAACCCTACACAACCCTCCGGAAACATATGGCACCCTACAAGCTCCTACCAACCCCTGCGGGCACTTACATAACCCTACAGGCCCCTACGGAAATCTACGGGACTCTACGGGCCCCTAGGGAACCCTTCAGATTTCGACGGAACCCTACCAGCCCCTCTGGAACCCTACAGAATACTCCAGGACCCGACAGCACTCTACAAGACCCTTAGCAACACAACGGAACCTCACTAAAACCCTATGGGCTCCTACAGAACACTGCAGGTGCCTACGGAACCCTACAGACCCGTACAGACACCTACGGGCACTTACGGAACCCTGCAGGCCCCTACGGAACCCTACAGGTCCATACAGAACCCCACAGGGCCCTACGGAACTTTACCAGCCACTACGGAACTCTACGGGCCCCTACGGAACCCTGCAGAACCCTCCGGAACCTTACAGAATCCCACAGACTCCTACAGACTTCTGCGGGCACTTACACAACCCTACAGGTCCCTACGGAAATCTACGGGACTCTATGGGCCCCTAGGGAACCCAATAGATTTCGATGGAACCCTATGAGGCCCTCTGGAACCCTACAGAATACTCCAGGACCCGACAGCACTCTACAAGACCCTTAGCAACACAACGGAACCTCACTAAAACCCTATGGGCTCCTACAGAACACTGCAGGCGCCTACGGAACCCTACAGACCCCTACAGAATACTACCAGCCACTACAGAAAAATATGGCCCCTACGGAACTCTACGGAACCTGGCAGAAACACTGTGGGCCCCTACAGGCCCTTGCGGGCACTTGCAGAACTCTGCAGGAACCCACGGAACTTTATGGAACCCTACCAGCCCCTACGGAAGCCTAAAGACCCTTGCAGGCAGTTACGGAACGGTACAGGGCCCTAGGGAACTTTACCAGCCACTACGGAACTCTACGGGTCCCTACAAAACCCTGCAGAACCCTCCGGAATCTGACAGAATCCCACAGACTCCTACAGACTTCTGCGGGCACTTAAACAACCCTACAGGCCCCTACGGAACACTGCCAGCCCCTATGGAAGGAACCCTACGGGCCCCTACAGAACACTACTGGCTCCTGCGGTACTCCACAGGCCTCTAGGGAACCTACGAAGCTCTACGGAGCCCTATGGATCCTTACGGAACAGTACGGGCCCCTTCAGACCTCTGCGGGCGTTTATGGAAACCTACAGGACCCTATGGAACTGTATGAGACTCTACAGGCCCCTAGGGAACACCACAGGCCCCTATGGAACCGTACGAGACTCTACAGGCCCCTAGGGAACACCACAGGCCCCTACGGAACCCTACACAACCCTCCGGAAACATATGGCACCCTACAAGCTCCTACCAACCCCTGCGAGCACTTACATAACCCTACAGGTCCCTACGGAAATCTACGGGACTCTATGGGCCCCTAGGGAACCCTTCAGATTTCGACGGAACCCTACCAGCCCCTCTGGAACCCTACAGAATACTCCAGGACCCGACAGCACTCTACAAGACCCTTAGCAACACAACGGAACCTCACTAAAACCCTATGGGCTCCTACAGAACACTGTAGGCGCCTACGGAAACCTACAGACCCCTACGGAATACTACCAGCCACTACAGAAAAATATGGCCCCTACGGAACTCTACGGAACCTGGCAGAAACACTGTGGGCCCCTACAGGCCCTTGCGGGCACTTGCAGAACTCTGCAGGAACCCACGGAACTTTATGGAACCCTACCAGCCCCTACGGAAGCCTAAAGACCATTGCAGGCAGTTACGGAACGGTACAGGGCCCTAGGGAACTTTACCAGCCACTACGGAACTCTACGGGCCCCTACGGAACCCTGCAGAACCCTCCAGAACCTTACAGAATCCCACGGATTCCTACAGACTCCTGCGGGCACTTACTCAACCCTAGAGGACCCTACGGAACACTACTGGCTCCTGCGGTACTCCACAGGCCTCTAGGGAACCTACGAAGCTCTACGGAACCCTATGGATCCTTACGGAACAGTACGGGCCCCTTCAGACCTCTGCGGGCCCTTATGGAAACCTACAGGACGCTACCGAAACTGTACGAGACTCTACAGGCCCCTAGGGAACACCACAGGCCCCTACGGAACCCTACACAACCCTCCGGAAACATATGGCACCCTACAAGCTCCTACCAACCCCTGCGGGCACTTACATAACCATACAGGCCCCTACGGAAATCTACGGGACTCTACAGGCCCCTAGGGAACCCTTCAGATTTCGACGGAACCCTATCAGCCCCTCTGGAACCCTACAGAATACTCCAGGACCCGACAGCACTCTACAAGACCCTTAGCAACACAACGGAACCTCACTAAAACCCTATGGGCTCCTACAGAACACTGCAGGTGCCTACGGAACCCTACAGACCCCTACGGAACCCTACAGACACCTGCGGGCACTTACGGAACCCTGCAGGCCCCTACGGAACCCTACAGGTCCATACAGAACCCCACAGGGCCCTACGGAACTTTACCAGCCACTACGGAACTCTACGGGCCCCTACGGAACCCTGCAGAACCCTCCGGAACCTTACAGAATCCCACAGACTCCTACAGACTTCTGCGGGCACTTACACAACCCTACAGGTCCCTACGGAAATCTACGGGACTCTATGGGCCCCTAGGGAACCCTATAGATTTCGATGGAACCCTATGAGGCCCTCTGGAACCCTACAGAATACTCCAGGACCCGACAGCACTCTACAAGACCCTTAGCAACACAACGGAACCTCACTAAAACCCTATGGGCTCCTACAGAACACTGCAGGCGCCTACGGAACCCTACAGACCCCTACAGAATACTACCAGCCACTACAGAAAAATATGGCCCCTACGGAACTCTACGGAACCTGGCAGAAACACTGTGGGCCCCTACAGGCCCTTGTGGGCACTTGCAGAACTCTGCAGGAACCCACGGAACTTTATGGAACCCTACCAGCCCCTACGGAAGCCTAAAGACCCTTGCAGGCAGTTACGGAACGGTACAGGGCCCTAGGGAACTTTACCAGCCACTACGGAACTCTACGGGCCCCTACGGAACCCTGCAGAACCCTCCGGAACCTTACAGAATCCCACGGATTCCTACAGACTCCTGCGGGCACTTACTCAACCCTAGAGGACCCTACGGAACACTGCTGGCTCCTGCGGTACTCCAGAGGCCTCTAGGGAACCTACGAAGCTCTACGGAACCCTATGGATCCTTACGGAACAGTACGGGCCCCTTCAGACCTCTGCGGGCCCTTATGGAAACCTACAGGACGCTACCGAAACTGTACGAGACTCTACAGGCCCCTAGGGAACACCACAGGCCCCTACGGAACCCTACACAACCCTCCGGAAACATATGGCACCCTACAAGCTCCTACCAACCCCTCCGGGCACTTACATAACCCTACAGGCCCCTACGGAAATCTACGGGACTCTACGGGCCCCTAGGGAACCCTTCAGATTTCGACGGAACCCTATCAGCCCCTCTGGAACCCTAAAGAATACTCCAGGACCCGACAGCACTCTACAAGACCCTTAGCAACACAACGGAACCTCACTAAAACCCTATGGGCTCCTACAGAACACTGCAGGTGCCTACGGAACCCTACAGACCCCTACGGAACCCTACAGACACCTGCGGGCACTTACGGAACCCTGCAGGCCCCTACGGAACCCTACAGGTCCATACAGAACCCCACAGGGCCCTACGGAACTTTACCAGCCACTACGGAACTCTACGGGTCCCTACGGAACCCTGCAGAACCCTCCGGAACCTTACAGAATCCCACAGACTCCTACAGACTTCTGCGGGCACTTACACAACCCTACAGGTCCCTACGGAAATCTACGGGACTCTATGGGCCCCTAGGGAACCCTATAGATTTCGATGGAACCCTATGAGGCCCTCTGGAACCCTACAGAATACTCCAGGACCCGACAGCACTCTACAAGACCCTTAGCAACACAACGGAACCTCACTAAAACCCTATGGGCTCCTACAGAACACTGCAGGCGCCTACGGAACCCTACAGACCCCTACAGAATACTACCAGCCACTACAGAAAAATATGGCCCCTACGGAACTCTACGGAACCTGGCCGAAACACTGTGGGCCCCTACAGGCCCTTGTGGGCACTTGCAGAACTCTGCAGGAACCCACGGAACTTTATGGAACCCTACCAGCCCCTACGGAAGCCTAAAGACCCTTGCAGGCAGTTACGGAACGGTACAGGGCCCTAGGGAACTTTACCAGCCACTACGGAACTCTACGGGCCCCTACGGAACCCTGCAGAACCCTCCAGAACCTTACAGAATCCCACAGATTCCTACAGACTTCTGCGGGCACTTACTCAACCCTACAGGCCCCTACGGAAATCTATGGGACTCTACGGGCCCCTAGGGAACCCTTCAGATTTCGACGGAACCCTACCAGCCCCTCTGGAACCCTACAGAATACTCCAGGACCCGACAGCACTCTACAAGACCCTTAGCAACACAACGGAACCTCACTAAAACCCTATGGGCTCCTACAGAACACTGCAGGTGCCTACGGAACCCTACAGACCCCTACGGAACCCTACAGACACCTGCGGGCACTTACGGAACCCTGCAGGCCCCTACGGAACCCTACAGGTCCATACAGAACCCCACAGGGCCCTACGGAACTTTACCAGCCACTACGGAACTCTACGGGCCCCTACGGAACCCTGCAGAACCCTCCGGAACCTTACAGAATCCCACAGACTCCTACAGACTTCTGCGGGCACTTACACAACCCTACAGGTCCCTACGGAAATCTACGGGACTCTATGGGCCCCTAGGGAACCCTATAGATTTCGATGGAACCCTATGAGGCCCTCTGGAACCCTACAGAATACTCCAGGACCCGACAGCACTCTACAAGACCCTTAGCAACACAACGGAACCTCACTAAAACCCTATGGGCTCCTACAGAACACTGCAGGCGCCTACGGAACCCTACAGACCCCTACAGAATACTACCAGCCACTACAGAAAAATATGGCCCCTACGGAACTCTACGGAACCTGGCAGAAACACTGTGGGCCCCTACAGGCCCTTGTGGGCACTTGCAGAACTCTGCAGGAACCCACGGAACTTTATGGAACCCTACCAGCCCCTACGGAAGCCTAAAGACCCTTGCAGGCAGTTACGGAACGGTACAGGGCCCTAGGGAACTTTACCAGCCACTACGGAACTCTACGGGCCCCTACGGAACCCTGCAGAACCCTCCGGAACCTTACAGAATCCCACGGATTCCTACAGACTCCTGCGGGCACTTACTCAACCCTAGAGGACCCTACGGAACACTGCTGGCTCCTGCGGTACTCCAGAGGCCTCTAGGGAACCTACGAAGCTCTACGGAACCCTATGGATCCTTACGGAACAGTACGGGCCCCTTCAGACCTCTGCGGGCCCTTATGGAAACCTACAGGACGCTACCGAAACTGTACGAGACTCTACAGGCCCCTAGGGAACACCACAGGCCCCTACGGAACCCTACACAACCCTCCGGAAACATATGGCACCCTACAAGCTCCTACCAACCCCTCCGGGCACTTACATAACCCTACAGGCCCCTACGGAAATCTACGGGACTCTACGGGCCCCTAGGGAACCCTTCAGATTTCGACGGAACCCTATCAGCCCCTCTGGAACCCTAAAGAATACTCCAGGACCCGACAGCACTCTACAAGACCCTTAGCAACACAACGGAACCTCACTAAAACCCTATGGGCTCCTACAGAACACTGCAGGTGCCTACGGAACCCTACAGACCCCTACGGAACCCTACAGACACCTGCGGGCACTTACGGAACCCTGCAGGCCCCTACGGAACCCTACAGGTCCATACAGAACCCCACAGGGCCCTACGGAACTTTACCAGCCACTACGGAACTCTACGGGTCCCTACGGAACCCTGCAGAACCCTCCGGAACCTTACAGAATCCCACAGACTCCTACAGACTTCTGCGGGCACTTACACAACCCTACAGGTCCCTACGGAAATCTACGGGACTCTATGGGCCCCTAGGGAACCCTATAGATTTCGATGGAACCCTATGAGGCCCTCTGGAACCCTACAGAATACTCCAGGACCCGACAGCACTCTACAAGACCCTTAGCAACACAACGGAACCTCACTAAAACCCTATGGGCTCCTACAGAACACTGCAGGCGCCTACGGAACCCTACAGACCCCTACAGAATACTACCAGCCACTACAGAAAAATATGGCCCCTACGGAACTCTACGGAACCTGGCCGAAACACTGTGGGCCCCTACAGGCCCTTGTGGGCACTTGCAGAACTCTGCAGGAACCCACGGAACTTTATGGAACCCTACCAGCCCCTACGGAAGCCTAAAGACCCTTGCAGGCAGTTACGGAACGGTACAGGGCCCTAGGGAACTTTACCAGCCACTACGGAACTCTACGGGCCCCTACGGAACCCTGCAGAACCCTCCAGAACCTTACAGAATCCCACAGATTCCTACAGACTTCTGCGGGCACTTACTCAACCCTACAGGCCCCTACGGAAATCTATGGGACTCTACGGGCCCCTAGGGAACCCTTCAGATTTCGACGGAACCCTACCAGCCCCTCTGGAACCCTACAGAATACTCCAGGACCCGACAGCACTCTACAAGACCCTTAGCAACACAACGGAACCTCACTAAAACCCTATGGGCTCCTACAGAACACTGCAGGTGCCTACGGAACCCTACAGACCCCTACGGAACCCTACAGACACCTGCGGGCACTTACGGAACCCTGCAGGCCCCTACGGAACCCTACAGGTCCATACAGAACCCCACAGGGCCCTACGGAACTTTACCAGCCACTACGGAACTCTACGGGCCCCTACGGAACCCTGCAGAACCCTCCGGAACCTTACAGAATCCCACAGACTCCTACAGACTTCTGCGGGCACTTACACAACCCTACAGGTCCCTACGGAAATCTACGGGACTCTATGGGCCCCTAGGGAACCCTATAGATTTCGATGGAACCCTATGAGGCCCTCTGGAACCCTACAGAATACTCCAGGACCCGACAGCACTCTACAAGACCCTTAGCAACACAACGGAACCTCACTAAAACCCTATGGGCTCCTACAGAACACTGCAGGCGCCTACGGAACCCTACAGACCCCTACAGAATACTACCAGCCACTACAGAAAAATATGGCCCCTACGGAACTCTACGGAACCTGGCAGAAACACTGTGGGCCCCTACAGGCCCTTGTGGGCACTTGCAGAACTCTGCAGGAACCCACGGAACTTTATGGAACCCTACCAGCCCCTACGGAAGCCTAAAGACCCTTGCAGGCAGTTACGGAACGGTACAGGGCCCTAGGGAACTTTACCAGCCACTACGGAACTCTACGGGCCCCTACGGAACCCTGCAGAACCCTCCGGAACCTTACAGAATCCCACGGATTCCTACAGACTCCTGCGGGCACTTACTCAACCCTAGAGGACCCTACGGAACACTACTGGCTCCTGCGGTACTCCAGAGGCCTCTAGGGAACCTACGAAGCTCTACGGAACCCTATGGATCCTTACGGAACAGTACGGGCCCCTTCAGACCTCTGCGGGCCCTTATGGAAACCTACAGGACGCTACCGAAACTGTACGAGACTCTACAGGCCCCTAGGGAACACCACAGGCCCCTACGGAACCCTACACAACCCTCCGGAAACATATGGCACCCTACAAGCTCCTACCAACCCCTCCGGGCACTTACATAACCCTACAGGCCCCTACGGAAATCTACGGGACTCTACGGGCCCCTAGGGAACCCTTCAGATTTCGACGGAACCCTATCAGCCCCTCTGGAACCCTAAAGAATACTCCAGGACCCGACAGCACTCTACAAGACCCTTAGCAACACAACGGAACCTCACTAAAACCCTATGGGCTCCTACAGAACACTGCAGGTGCCTACGGAACCCTACAGACCCCTACGGAACCCTACAGACACCTGCGGGCACTTACGGAACCCTGCAGGCCCCTACGGAACCCTACAGGTCCATACAGAACCCCACAGGGCCCTACGGAACTTTACCAGCCACTACGGAACTCTACGGGCCCCTACGGAACCCTGCAGAACCCTCCGGAACCTTACAGAATCCCACAGACTCCTACAGACTTCTGCGGGCACTTACACAACCCTACAGGTCCCTACGGAAATCTACGGGACTCTATGGGCCCCTAGGGAACCCTATAGATTTCGATGGAACCCTATGAGGCCCTCTGGAACCCTACAGAATACTCCAGGACCCGACAGCACTCTACAAGACCCTTAGCAACACAACGGAACCTCACTAAAACCCTATGGGCTCCTACAGAACACTGCAGGCGCCTACGGAACCCTACAGACCCCTACAGAATACTACCAGCCACTACAGAAAAATATGGCCCCTACGGAACTCTACGGAACCTGGCAGAAACACTGTGGGCCCCTACAGGCCCTTGTGGGCACTTGCAGAACTCTGCAGGAACCCACGGAACTTTATGGAACCCTACCAGCCCCTACGGAAGCCTAAAGACCCTTGCAGGCAGTTACGGAACGGTACAGGGCCCTAGGGAACTTTACCAGCCACTACGGAACTCTACGGGCCCCTACGGAACCCTGCAGAACCCTCCGGAACCTTACAGAATCCCACGGATTCCTACAGACTCCTGCGGGCACTTACTCAACCCTAGAGGACCCTACGGAACACTACTGGCTCCTGCGGTACTCCAGAGGCCTCTAGGGAACCTACGAAGCTCTACGGAACCCTATGGATCCTTACGGAACAGTACGGGCCCCTTCAGACCTCTGCGGGCCCTTATGGAAACCTACAGGACGCTACCGAAACTGTACGAGACTCTACAGGCCCCTAGGGAACACCACAGGCCCCTACGGAACCCTACACAACCCTCCGGAAACATATGGCACCCTACAAGCTCCTACCAACCCCTCCGGGCACTTACATAACCCTACAGGCCCCTACGGAAATCTACGGGACTCTACGGGCCCCTAGGGAACCCTTCAGATTTCGACGGAACCCTATCAGCCCCTCTGGAACCCTAAAGAATACTCCAGGACCCGACAGCACTCTACAAGACCCTTAGCAACACAACGGAACCTCACTAAAACCCTATGGGCTCCTACAGAACACTGCAGGTGCCTACGGAACCCTACAGACCCCTACGGAACCCTACAGACACCTGCGGGCACTTACGGAACCCTGCAGGCCCCTACGGAACCCTACAGGTCCATACAGAACCCCACAGGGCCCTACGGAACTTTACCAGCCACTACGGAACTCTACGGGTCCCTACGGAACCCTGCAGAACCCTCCGGAACCTTACAGAATCCCACAGACTCCTACAGACTTCTGCGGGCACTTACACAACCCTACAGGTCCCTACGGAAATCTACGGGACTCTATGGGCCCCTAGGGAACCCTATAGATTTCGATGGAACCCTATGAGGCCCTCTGGAACCCTACAGAATACTCCAGGACCCGACAGCACTCTACAAGACCCTTAGCAACACAACGGAACCTCACTAAAACCCTATGGGCTCCTACAGAACACTGCAGGCGCCTACGGAACCCTACAGACCCCTACAGAATACTACCAGCCACTACAGAAAAATATGGCCCCTACGGAACTCTACGGAACCTGGCCGAAACACTGTGGGCCCCTACAGGCCCTTGTGGGCACTTGCAGAACTCTGCAGGAACCCACGGAACTTTATGGAACCCTACCAGCCCCTACGGAAGCCTAAAGACCCTTGCAGGCAGTTACGGAACGGTACAGGGCCCTAGGGAACTTTACCAGCCACTACGGAACTCTACGGGCCCCTACGGAACCCTGCAGAACCCTCCAGAACCTTACAGAATCCCACAGATTCCTACAGACTTCTGCGGGCACTTACTCAACCCTACAGGCCCCTACGGAAATCTATGGGACTCTACGGGCCCCTAGGGAACCCTTCAGATTTCGACGGAACCCTACCAGCCCCTCTGGAACCCTACAGAATACTCCAGGACCCGACAGCACTCTACAAGACCCTTAGCAACACAACGGAACCTCACTAAAACCCTATGGGCTCCTACAGAATACTGCAGGTGCCTACGGAACCCTACAGACCCGTACAGACACCTACGGGCACTTACAGAACACT
This sequence comes from Numenius arquata, assembly GCF_964106895.1. Lineage (NCBI taxonomy): Eukaryota > Metazoa > Chordata > Aves > Charadriiformes > Scolopacidae > Numenius > Numenius arquata. The sequence continues at coordinate 57,338 of NW_027415572.1, forward strand.
GCAGGCCCCTACGGAACCCTACAGGTCCATACAGAACCCCACAGGGCACTACGGAACTTTACCAGCCACTACGGAACTCTACGGGCCCCTACGGAACCCTGCAGAACCCTCCAGAACCTTACAGAATCCCACAGACTCCTACAGACTTCTGCGGGCACTTAAACAACCCTACAGGCCCCTACGGAACACTGCCAGCCCCTATGGAAGGAACCCTACAAGCCCCTACAGAACACTACTGGCTCCTGCGGTACTCCACAGGCCTCTAGGGAACCTACGAAGCTCTACGGAGCCCTATGGATCCTTACGGAACAGTACGGGCCCCTTCAGACCTCTGCGGGCACTTATGGAAACCTACAGGACCCTACAGAACTGTACGAGACTCTACAGGCCCCTAGGGAACACCACAGGCCCCTACGGAACCGAACGAGACTCTAAAGGCCCCTAGGGAACACCACAGGCCCCTACGGAACCCTACACAACCCTCCGGAAACATATGGCACCCTACAAGCTCCTATCAACCCCTGCGGGCACTTACACAACCCTACAGTCCCCTACGGAAATCTACGGGACTCTATGGGCCCCTAGGGAACCCTTCAGATTTCGACGGAACCCTACGAGCCCCTCTGGAACCCTACAGAATACTCCAGGACCCGACAGCACTCTACAAGACCCTTAGCAACACAACGGAACCTCACTAAAACCCTATGGGCTCCTACAGAATACTGCAGGTGCCTACGGAACCCTACAGACCCGTACAGACACCTACGGGCACTTACAGAACACTGCAGGCCCCTACGGAACCCTACAGGTCCATACAGAACCCCACAGGGCCCTACGGAACTTTACCAGCCACTACGGAACTCTACGGGCCCCTACGGAACCCTGCAGAACCCTCCAGAACCTTACAGAATCCCACAGACTCCTACAGACTTCTGCGGGCACTTAAACAACCCTACAGGCCCCTACGGAACACTGCCAGCCCCTATGGAAGGAACCCTACGGGCCCCTACAGAACACTACTGGCTCCTGCGGTACTCCACAGGCCTCTAGGGAACCTACGAAGCTCTACGGAACCCTATGGATCCTTACGGAACAGTACGGGCCCCTTCAGACCTCTGCGGGCGTTTATGGAAACCTACAGGACCCTACGGAACTCTACGAGACTCTAGAGGCCCCTAGGGAACACCACAGGCCCCTACGGAACCCTACACAACCCTCCGGAAACATATGGCACCCTACAAGCTCCTACCAACCCCTGCGAGCACTTACATAACCCTACAGGTCCCTACGGAAATCTACGGGACTCTATGGGCCCCTAGGGAACCCTTCAGATTTCGACGGAACCCTACCAGCCCCTCTGGAACCCTACAGAATACTCCAGGACCCGACAGCACTCTACAAGACCCTTAGCAACACAACGGAACCTCACTAAAACCCTATGGGCTCCTACAGAACACTGTAGGTGCCTACGGAAACCTACAGACCCCTACGGAATACTACCAGCCACTACAGAAAAATATGGCCCCTACGGAACTCTACGGAACCTGGCAGAAACACTGTGGGCCCCTACAGGCCCTTGCGGGCACTTGCAGAACTCTGCAGGAACCCACGGAACTTTATGGAACCCTACCAGCCCCTACGGAAGCCTAAAGACCATTGCAGGCAGTTACGGAACGGTACAGGGCCCTAGGGAACTTTACCAGCCACTACGGAACTCTACGGGCCCCTACGGAACCCTGCAGAACCCTCCGGAACCTTACAGAATCCCACGGATTCCTACAGACTCCTGCGGGCACTTACTCAACCCTAGAGGACCCTACGGAACACTGCCAGCCCCTATGGAAGGAACCCTACGGGCCCCTACAGAACACTACTGGCTCCTGCGGTACTCCACAGGCCTCTAGGGAACCTACGAAGCTCTACGGAACCCTATGGATCCTTACGGAGCAGTACGGGCCCCTTCAGACCTCTGCGGGCCCTTATGGAAACCTACAGGACCCTACAGAACTGTACGAGACTCTACAGGCCCCTAGGGAACACCACAGTACCCTACGGAACCCTACACAACCCTCCGGAAACATATGGCACCCTACAAGCTCCTACCAACCCCTGCGGGCACTTACACAACCCTACAGGCCCCTACGGAAATCTACGGGACTCTACGGGCCCCTAGGGAACCCTTCAGATTTCGACGGAACCCTACCAGCCCCTCTGGAACCCTACAGAATACTCCAGGACCCGACAGCACTCTACAAGACCCTTAGCAACACAACGGAACCTCACTAAAACCCTATGGGCTCCTACAGAACACTGCAGGTGCCTACGGAACCCTACAGACCCCTACAGAACCCTACAGACACCTGCGGGCACTTACGGAACCCTGCAGGCCCCTACGGAACCCTACAGGTCCATACAGAACCCCACAGGGCCCTACGGAACTTTACCAGCCACTACGGAACTCTACGGGCCCCTACGGAACCCTGCAGAACCCTCCGGAACCTTACAGAATCCCACAGACTCCTACAGACTTCTGCGGGCACTTACACAACCCTACAGGTCCCTACGGAAATCTACGGGACTCTATGGGCCCCTAGGGAACCCTATAGATTTCGATGGAACCCTATGAGGCCCTCTGGAACCCTACAGAATACTCCAGGACCCGACAGCACTCTACAAGACCCTTAGCAACACAACGGAACCTCACTAAAACCCTATGGGCTCCTACAGAACACTGCAGGCGCCTACGGAACCCTACAGACCCCTACAGAATACTACCAGCCACTACAGAAAAATATGGCCCCTACGGAACTCTACGGAACCTGGCAGAAACACTGTGGGCCCCTACAGGCCCTTGTGGGCACTTGCAGAACTCTGCAGGAACCCACGGAACTTTATGGAACCCTACCAGCCCCTACGGAAGCCTAAAGACCCTTGCAGGCAGTTACGGAACGGTACAGGGCCCTAGGGAACTTTACCAGCCACTACGGAACTCTACGGGCCCCTACGGAACCCTGCAGAACCCTCCAGAACCTTACAGAATCCCACAGATTCCTACAGACTCCTGCGGGCACTTACTCAACCCTAGAGGACCCTACGGAACACTGCCAGCTCCTATGGAAGGAACCCTACGGGCCCCTACAGAACACTACTGGCTCCTGCGTTACTCCACAGGCCTCTAGGGAACCTACGAAGCTCTACGGAACCCTATGGATCCTTACGGAGCAGTACGGGCCCCTTCAGACCTCTGCGGGCGCTTATGGAAACCTACAGGACCCTACCGAAACTGTACGAGACTCTACAGGCCCCTAGGGAACACCACAGGCCCCTACGGAACCCTACACAACCCTCCGGAAACATATGGCACCCTACAAGCTCCTACCAACCCCTGCGGGCACTTACACAACCCTACAGGCCCCTACGGAAATCTACGGAAATCTACGGGCCCCTAGGGAACCCTTCAGATTTCGACGGAACCCTACCAGCCCCTCTGGAACCCTACAGAATACTCCAGGACCCGACAGCACTCTACAAGACCCTTAGCAACACAACGGAACCTCACTAAAACCCTATGGGCTCCTACAGAATACTGCAGGTGCCTACGGAACCCTACAGACCCGTACAGACACCTGCGGGCACTTACGGAACCCTGCAGGCCCCTACGGAACCCTACAGGTCCATACAGAACCCCACAGGGCCCTACGGAACTTTACCAGCCACTACGGAACTCTACGGGCCCCTACGGAACCCTGCAGAACCCTCCAGAACCTTACAGAATCCCACAGACTCCTACAGACTTCTGCGGGCACTTACACAACCCTACAGGTCCCTACGGAAATCTACGGGACTCTATGGGCCCCTAGGGAACCCTATAGATTTCGATGGAACCCTATGAGGCCCTCTGGAACCCTACAGAATACTCCAGGACCTGACAGCACTCTACAAGACCCTTAGCAACACAACGGAACCTCACTAAAACCCTATGGGCTCCTACAGAACACTGCAGGCGCCTACGGAAACCTACAGACCCCTACGGAATACTACCAGCCACTACAGAAAAATATGGCCCCTACGGAACTCTACGGAACCTGGCAGAAACACTGTGGGCCCCTACAGGCCCTTGCGGGCACTTGCAGAACTCTGCAGGAACCCACGGAACTTTATGGAACCCTACCAGCCCCTACGGAAGCCTAAAGACCCTTGCAGGCAGTTACGGAACGGTACAGGGCCCTAGGGAACTTTACCAGCCACTACGGAACTCTACGGGCCCCTACGGAACCCTGCAGAACCCTCCAGAACCTTACAGAATCCCACGGATTCCTACAGACTCCTGCGGGCACTTACTCAACCCTAGAGGACCCTACGGAACACTACTGGCTCCTGCGGTACTCCAGAGGCCTCTAGGGAACCTACGAAGCTCTACGGAACCCTATGGATCCTTACGGAACAGTACGGGCCCCTTCAGACCTCTGCGGGCGTTTATGGAAACCTACAGGACCCTATGGAACTGTATGAGACTCTACAGGCCCCTAGGGAACACCACAGGCCCCTATGGAACCGTACGAGACTCTACAGGCCCCTAGGGAACACCACAGGCCCCTACGGAACCCTACACAACCCTCCGGAAACATATGGCACCCTACAAGCTCCTACCAACCCCTGCGAGCACTTACATAACCCTACAGGTCCCTACGGAAATCTACGGGACTCTATGGGCCCCTAGGGAACCCTTCAGATTTCGACGGAACCCTACCAGCCCCTAGGGAACCCTACAGAATACTCCAGGACCCGACAGCACTCTACAAGACCCTTAGCAACACAACGGAACCTCACTAAAACCCTATGGGCTCCTACAGAACACTGTAGGTGCCTACGGAAACCTACAGACCCCTACGGAATACTACCAGCCACTACAGAAAAATATGGCCCCTACGGAACTCTACGGAACCTGGCAGAAACACTGTGGGCCCCTACAGGCCCTTGCGGGCACTTGCAGAACTCTGCAGGAACCCACGGAACTTTATGGAACCCTACCAGCCCCTACGGAAGCCTAAAGACCATTGCAGGCAGTTACGGAACGGTACAGGGCCCTAGGGAACTTTACCAGCCACTACGGAACTCTACGGGCCCCTACGGAACCCTGCAGAACCCTCCGGAACCTTACAGAATCCCACGGATTCCTACAGACTCCTGCGGGCACTTACTCAACCCTAGAGGACCCTACGGAACACTGCCAGCCCCTATGGAAGGAACCCTACGGGCCCCTACAGAACACTACTGGCTCCTGCGGTACTCCACAGGCCTCTAGGGAACCTACGAAGCTCTACGGAACCCTATGGATCCTTACGGAGCAGTACGGGCCCCTTCAGACCTCTGCGGGCCCTTATGGAAACCTACAGGACCCTACAGAACTGTACGAGACTCTACAGGCCCCTAGGGAACACCACAGTACCCTACGGAACCCTACACAACCCTCCGGAAACATATGGCACCCTACAAGCTCCTACCAACCCCTGCGGGCACTTACACAACCCTACAGGCCCCTACGGAAATCTACGGGACTCTACGGGCCCCTAGGGAACCCTTCAGATTTCGACGGAACCCTACCAGCCCCTCTGGAACCCTACAGAATACTCCAGGACCCGACAGCACTCTACAAGACCCTTAGCAACACAACGGAACCTCACTAAAACCCTATGGGCTCCTACAGAACACTGCAGGTGCCTACGGAACCCTACAGACCCCTACAGAACCCTACAGACACCTGCGGGCACTTACGGAACCCTGCAGGCCCCTACGGAACCCTACAGGTCCATACAGAACCCCACAGGGCCCTACGGAACTTTACCAGCCACTACGGAACTCTACGGGCCCCTACGGAACCCTGCAGAACCCTCCGGAACCTTACAGAATCCCACAGACTCCTACAGACTTCTGCGGGCACTTACACAACCCTACAGGTCCCTACGGAAATCTACGGGACTCTATGGGCCCCTAGGGAACCCTATAGATTTCGATGGAACCCTATGAGGCCCTCTGGAACCCTACAGAATACTCCAGGACCTGACAGCACTCTACAAGACCCTTAGCAACACAACGGAACCTCACTAAAACCCTATGGGCTCCTACAGAACACTGCAGGCGCCTACGGAACCCTACAGACCCCTACAGAATACTACCAGCCACTACAGAAAAATATGGCCCCTACGGAACTCTACGGAACCTGGCAGAAACACTGTGGGCCCCTACAGGCCCTTGCGGGCACTTGCAGAACTCTGCAGGAAACCACGGAACTTTATGGAACCCTACCAGCCCCTACGGAAGCCTAAAGATCCTTGCAGGCAGTTACGGAACGGTACAGGGCCCTAGGGAACTTTACCAGCCACTACGGAACTCTACGGGTCCCTACGGAACCCTGCAGAACCCTCCGGAATCTGACAGAATCCCACAGACTCCTACAGACTTCTGCGGGCACTTAAACAACCCTACAGGCCCCTACGGAACACTGCCAGCCCCTATGGAAGGAACCCTACGGGCCCCTACAGAACACTACTGGCTCCTGCGGTACTCCAGAGGCCTCTAGGGAACCTACGAAGCTCTACGGAACCCTATGGATCCTTACGGAGCAGTACGGGCCCCTTCAGACCTCTGCGGGCGCTTATGGAAACCTACAGGACCCTACCGAAACTGTACGAGACTCTACAGGCCCCTAGGGAACACCACAGGCCCCTACGGAACCCTACACAACCCTCCGGAAACATATGGCACCCTACAAGCTCCTACCAACCCCTGCGGGCACTTACACAACCCTACAGGCCCCTATGGAAATCTACGGGACTCTACGGGCCTATAGGGAACCCTTCAGATTTCGACGGAACCCTACGAGCCCCTCTGGAACCCTACAGAATACTCCAGGACCCGACAGCACTCTACAAGACCCTTAGCAACACAACGGAACCTCACTAAAACCCTATGGGCTCCTACAGAATACTGCAGGTGCCTACGGAACCCTACAGACCCGTACAGACACCTACGGGCACTTACAGAACACTGCAGGCCCCTACGGAACTCTACAGGTCCATACAGAACCCCACAGGGCCCTACGGAACTTTACCAGCCACTACGGAACTCTACGGGCCCCTACGGAACCCTGCAGAACCCTCCGGAACCTTACAGAATCCCACAGACCCCTACAGACTTCTGCGGGCACTTACTCAACCCTACAGGCCCCTACGGAACACTGCCAGCCCCTATGGAAGGAACCCTACGGGCCCCTACAGGACACTACTGGCTCCTGCGGTACTCCACAGGCCTCTAGGGAACCTACGAAGCTCTACGGAGCCCTATGGATCCTTACGGAAAAGTACGGGCCCCTTCAGACCTCTGTGGGCTCTTATGGAAACCTACAGGACCCTACAGAACTGTACGAGACTCTACAGGCCCCTAGGGAACACCACAGGCCCCTACGGAACCGAACGAGACTCTAAAGGCCCCTAGGGAACACCACAGGCCCCTACGGAACCCTACACAACCCTCCGGAAACATATGGCACCCTACAAGCTCCTACCAACCCCTGCGAGCACTTACACAACCCTACAGGCCCCTACGGAAATCTACGGGACTCTATGGGCCCCTAGGGAACCCTATAGATTTCGATGGAACCCTATGAGGCCCTCTGGAACCCTACAGAATACTCCAGGACCCGACAGCACTCTACAAGACCCTTAGCAACACAACGGAACCTCACTAAAACCCTATGGGCTCCTACAGAACACTGCAGGCGCCTACGGAACCCTACAGACCCCTACGGAATACTACCAGCCACTACAGAAAAATATGGCCCCTACGGAACTCTACGGAACCTGGCAGAAACACTGTGGGCCCCTACAGGCCCTTGCGGGCACTTGCATAACTCTGCAGGAACCCACGGAACTTTATGGAACCCTACCAGCCCCTACGGAAGCCTAAAGACCCTTGCAGGCAGTTACGGAACGGTACAGGGCCCTAGGGAACTTTACCAGCCACTACGGAACTCTACGGGCCCCTACGGAACCCTGCAGAACCCTCCAGAACCTTACAGAATCCCACGGATTCCTACAGACTCCTGCGGGCACTTACTCAACCCTAGAGGACCCTACGGAACACTGCCAGCTCCTATGGAAGGAACCCTACGGGCCCCTACAGAACACTACTGGCTCCTGCGGTACTCCACAGGCCTCTAGGGAACCTACGAAGCTCTACGGAACCCTATGGATCCTTACGGAACAGTACGGGCCCCTTCAGACCTCTGCGGGCCCTTATGGAAACCTACAGGACCCTACCGAAACTGTACGAGACTCTACAGGCCCCTAGGGAACACCACAGGCCCCTACGGAACCCTACACAACCCTCTGGAAACATATGGCACCCTACAAGCTCCTACCAACCCCTGCGGGCACTTACACAACCCTACAGGTCCCTACGGAAATCTATGGGACTCTACAGGCCCCTAGGGAACCCTTCAGATTTCGACGGAACCCTACGAGCCCGTCTGGAACCCTACAGAGTCCCGAGCTCTGGAACCATTGTCCAAGCTCGCCGTTGTACCAGCGTGCGCCTCTGCGTGTTGCTGCGCTTCCTCCCGACCACGCCGATTCATCAGCCCGCTCTTCAGGGTGATGCGGGGCTCTCCCGAGCTCGCCGCGCTACTACCGTGCTCCTCCAGGTGTTGCAGTGCGCCTTCCGACCGCTCCGTATATACACCCCGCTCGGCAGGGTGCCTCCGGGCACTCTGCCGAGCTTGCTGCGCTACCGCTCTGCGCCTCCGGGTGTCGCTGCGCATCCTCCCAACCCCGACGCACCCTCATCCCACCCCTCCGGGTGCCTTCGGGCGCCAACTCGATCCCGCCGAGCCTTAACCCACCCCTCGGGATGGTGACGGGCGCACGTCTCACCTGCCCGAGCCGCTCCCCCCACCCTTCGGGGTGCCGACGAGTCCTCGTCCGACTCGCCCGTGCCCTCAGCGCGCTCTTCAGGGTGCCGCCGGGCACTGTCCGAGCTCACCGCGCTACCACCCTGCGCCTCCGGCTGTCGCTCCGCCTCCTCCCGACCACGCCGATCCTTCACCCCGCTCTTCGGGGTGCTGCGGGGCTCTTTCGAGCTCGCCACGCTACCACCGTGAGCTTCCGGGTGTCGCTGTGTGTCCGGTTGACCCGGCGCATGCTCATCCCGCTCATCGGTTGCCGCCGAGCACTCTCCCGATATCGCCGCTCCTTCACCCTGCTCCTCGGGGTGCTGCCGGGCGCTTTCCCGAGCTCGCCGCACTACCACCGTGCACCTCCAGGTGCCTCTGTGCGTCCGGTCGACCCGACGCACGCTCATCCCGCTCCTCGGGGTGCCGCCGGACGCTCTCCCGAGCTCTTCGCGCTCCACCCTGCGCATGTGAGTGCCGCTGGGTGCTCTCGGGATCTCGCCGCGGTACCACCGTGCGCCTCCGAGTGCCGCCGAGCGCTCTCCCGGTATCGCCACTCGTTGACCCCGCACGTCGGGGTGCCGCCACGCGCTCTCCCGATATCGCCGCTCCTTCTACCACGATGCTCGGGGTGCCGCCGGGCGCTCTCCCGAGCTTGCCGCACTACCACCGTGCGCCTCCAGGTGCCGCTGTGCGTCCGGTCGACCCTACGCACGCTCATCCCGCTCCTCGGGGTGCTGCCGGGCGCTCTGCTGAGCTCTCCGCGCTACCACCGTGCGCCGGCAAGTGCCAGCGGGCACTCTCGGGATCTCGCCGCGGTACCACAGCGTGCCTCCGAGTGCCGCCGAGCGCTCTCCCGATATCGCTGCTCCTTCACCACAGTGCCTGGGGTGCCGCCGGGCGCACTGCCGAGCTCACAGCGGTACCACCGCGTGCCTCCGAGTGCCGCTGAACGCTCTCCCGATATCACCGCTCCTTCACCCTGCTTGTCTGGGTGCCGCCGGGCGCTTTCCCGAGCTTGCCGCACTACCACCGTGCGCCTCCAGGTGCCGCTGTGCGTCCGGTCGACCCGACGCACGCTCATCCCGCTCCTCGAGGTGCCGCCGGGCGCTCTCCCGAGCTCGCCGCACTACCACCGTGCGCCTCCAGGTGCCGCTGTGCGTCCGGTCGACCCGACGCACGCTCATCCCGCTCCTCGGGGTGCCGCCGGACGCTCTCCCGAGCTCTTCGCGCTCCACCCTGCGTATGCGAGTGCCGCTGGGTGCTCTCGGGATATCGCCGCGGTACCGCAGCGCGCCTCCGACTGCCGCCGAGCCCTCTCCCGATATCGCCGCTCCTTCACCACGGTGCTCGGGGTGCCGCCGGGTGCTCTGCCGAGCTCGCCGCGCTACCACCGTGCGCCTCCGAGTGCCGCCGAGCGCTCTCCCGGTATCGACACTCGTTGACCATGCGCGTCGGGGTGCCGCCGGGCGCTCTCCCGAGCTCGCCGCACTACCACCGTGCGCCTCCAGGTGCCGCTGTGCGTCCGGTCGACCCGACGCACGCTCATCCCACTCCTCGGGGTGCCGCCGGACGCTCTCCCGAGCTCTTCGCGCTCCACCCTGCATATGCAAGTGCCGCTGGGTGCTCTCGGGATATCGCCGCGGTACCACAGCGCACCTCCAAGTGCCGCTGAGCGTTCTCCCGATATCGCCGCTCCTTTGATTCAGAAAACGAACGGTTACAGTTTGTTAGTGCGGATGTATTACAGTCTGGGAAAGAACAAAAGCTCGGGGCCCCAGAATTCCAAGATAAAGAAATGGCTTTGTGTATAAGATAGCAGGAGCAGCTGCATGCTAAGGAGGTGCTGAGAAGGAACCTAACTGTCTGGGAAAGGTGTCCATCTGGTCAGGACAGGGGAGGAGAATTTTGATAATGAGTTCTTGGAAATAATTAGAATAGTAACGCCTTTAATTTTAATAACCTGCCCACCATAATGAATATGTATGCTTTTTACCATAAATGGACGCTTGCTTCACAAACCGGTGTACAAGTTTGGCGGAGAAATCCCCCTTGCACCCAGCGCTGCAATAAACATGCCTGCTTTATAACTCTCTGCGAGTTGTAATGTTTGTTTTCGAGCGTCAATTTGGCACCCCAGATGGGACCCCCTCTGTCCGGCTGCGGGACCTGCTGAGGACGCGAGTCCTCTGGGCGCCCCCGAGATTTCTCGGAAGGACTCCCCAACTCATCCAGATCACCGCGGGGACAGACAACGACCATCTCCTGCGGACCAGGTATGTTTTAGGGTTTCATGGGGGGACCTGTAAGTCGTGAGGAGACGTCCTACGCGTGGTAAAGAGTCGGTGTACTCGCCCCGGGGTATGCTCAAGCTTGGGCTAATGGTGTGGGATCCCTGGGTTTTGGGTTAGTGTGTGGAATTGTAATATTGTTGATTATTTAGTGTATTTGTCATAAGGTATCCCTACCGTGTTATTGTCTGTAATTGTTGTATGAGTGAACTGAGTGATTGAGACGCGGCACTGCTGCGGAGCGAGTGTGAAGTTCCGATCCGCTGTTCCGTGTTCTCCGCGAGGAGAGCGGCCGGAGACGAACGAAGCGTACAGACGAACGACTGTACAGAAGCATTGTGTGAATCTAATAATGAGAATATTAAGTGGCAGTGTCTTGGACATTCGGATAACTTTTGTGATCCTATTTTTTTCTTAAAGTGCTTTGCTTGTAATACAGAGGTTTGGGTATATCGGGAGGACGATTTTTGGTGTCCACAGTGTGGTAGCTGGACTGAGTGGGAAAAAATCGAGCGGGCGGGAGAGTTGCAACAAATAATCTGTGGAGACATAGCCTACCCCTGGAGATAAAGGTAGCGACAGCGGCAGCGGGGGGGTAACACCTAAGTGACACACGGAGATCAGGATCGCCTCTGAACTAAGGGGGTAAGGGAACATAAAAAGGGCAAAAATCAAGGAAGTAAGATACTGAAAAGTAGTACCCTAGGGTGTATTTTAGCACACTGGAAGGAGATCAGGGGCTCACCAGGTGGCAGCGTGGACAAGAAAACCTTAATTAAATATTGTAATCAAAGGTGGCCCCTTTACAAATTAGATGATCAGGAGAAATGGCCCTGAACGGGACTTTTAATTACAATACTATACTACAATTAATGCTGTTCCTTAGAAGGGAAGGAATGTGGGATGAAGTCACATATGCGGATATGTTTTTCACCCTTTGGAACCACCCAGAGTACCAACGGGACTGCGGGCTATTACCTCCACAAGACCCGATGGTACTAGCCTTAGAGAAAGAAAGAAGAGGAGAAATGAAAGGTAATATAAAAAGATGTTCAGCCTGTAGCATAGGGCAGAGATGCACAACGCCTGAAAAGATTCGGGATCTTAAAGAAGACTATTTTCTTGACACTTACTTACCACCCGTTAGAGCAATAGAACACCGTTGGGAGGGGGTAAGGGTTCCTCAAGAAGATAGAGAAACTGAAGCTGATTCCAAAACTGAATCCAAAACCCCACCTGACAGCCCTGTATCGTCCCGTACTCGGAAAAGGACAGAGCAGCGATTCAAGCACCCTTAAGGGAAGCCATGGGTCCGGACGGACTACCCGTAATGATAAAAGTCCCTTTTTCCTCATTTGATTTAGAAACCTGGAAAAGTGTGGCAAAGAATTATCGGAATGATCCCGTAGGGGTTATTAGACATTTTCAGTTTCTGGTAAAGCAGCACAATCCTGACTGGAGTGATATCCATTTATTATTAGATCACCTAACAGAAACTGAGAAACAACTGGTTTTAAGAGCTGCTCACAATATAGCCACGGACCAACTGAAAGATTCAGGAAGGTACATTAAAGAACACTTCCCTTTGCAGAACCCTCACTGGAACCCAAACAGGAGCATTCACTCAGAGGCGCTAGAAACTTACCGAGATTGGATTATAACAGGGATGGAGAGGGCTATCCCGAAAGCCATTAACTGGTCAATGCTGTATGCTGTAAGACGAGGGCCGAAGGAGAGTCCCTCGGAGTTTCTAGATAAATTACGAGATGCAATGAGACGCTACACCCCCTTGGACCCGGGATCAGAGATAGGAATCCAGCAGTAAGTGTCTCTCTTTTTAGGGCAGTCTGCCAACGATATCTGGAGGAAGCTGCAAAAACTGAGAACAACCGACAGCAGAAATCTAGAGACTCTGTTAGATGAGGCATGGGGAGTGTTTAACAACCGGGAGGAGGAGGATAAGAAAAGGGACAGACGGGCACTGGTGGTAGCAATACATGGGAGGGGGGAAACGAAAGCAGGGAATTTTAGGAAACCATTAGAAAGAAATCAATGTGCATGGTGTAAGCAGAGAGGGCACTAGAAGAATGGGTCCCCAAAAAGACGAAAAGAAAAAATTCAGGCCCATTATAAAGAAGATTGACGGGGACCGGTGGAATCTACCCTAGCGGATCCACTGGTTACCCTAAGGCTAGGGAAAAAGCCACAAGAAATAGAATTTTTGGTGGATACAGGAGCAACGTATTCGGTTTTAAATCAAGCTCTGACCCCTATCGATACTGATTTTATAACAGTAACAGGAGCCACTGGCCGGAGCGAAAAGGCATATTTTCTCAAACCTCTTAAGTTCAAATTGGGAAAACAATTGGGGATACACAAATTTTTATATCTGCCAAATTCGCCGAGACCCCTGTTAGGGCGAGATTTATTAGAGCAATTGGGAGCAGAAATTAAATTCAAAAAAGGGAAAATGGAACTCCGGATAAGAGAAGATCAACTAATTGAAATACTAAGTTTGGCCCTAATAGGAACTCCCATTTCTACAGCAGTGCCTGAGGAGATTAAAGCCCAAATTTATCCGGGGGTCTGGGCCTCGGGAGTGCCGGGGAGAGCAAAAAATGCTTCCCCAATAGTGATAAAGCCTCAACAAGGAGCAAGACCGGTGAGAGTTAAACAGTATCCCCTTAGAATAGAGGACAGGGAGGGGATCCGACCAACTATAGAGCGGTTTATTGAGTATGGGCTGCTGAAAGAATGTGAATCAGAGTATAACACTCCAATATTACCTGTTAAGAAGCCGGATGGTAGCTATCGCATAGTGCAGGACCTCAGAGCTATCAACAGGATAGCTGTTGAGGATTTGCATCCGGTAGTAGCAAATCCATACACTCTTCTAACTAAACTGGTACCTGAATTGGCATGGTTTACCGTTTTGAACCTAAAGGATGCCTTTTTCTGCGTGCCTTTGAGCCCAGAGAGCCAGCTTTTATTTGCATTCGAATGGGAAAACCCAGAATCTGGGAGGAAAACACAGCTTACATGGACTGTGCTACCGCAGGGCTTCAAAAATAGCTCGACACTTTTTGGAAATCAGCTACCTAAAGACTTGGAACAGTGGAAACGCCCGCTTGGGTCAGGAGTGGTTTTGCAGTAAGTGGACGATATATTACTCGCCACTGACACCAGAGAAACATGCATAAAATGGACTGTGAGCCTGTTAAATTTTCTTGGACTTAATGGCTATAAAGTTTCTTCACAGAAAGAACAGATAGCCCAGCAGCAAGTGCCCTTTTTCGTTATTATGGGCAGTGGTCATGGCAGAACATAGAAAATCCCATTGGGGAACAGAGGCACTTTGCAGATACCTGAACAGGCTAATATGTGCTCGAAATCTATACGCCACTATCAAACAAGTCACTCAGCAGTGTGAGGTATGTTTACAGAACAAACCTAAGACAGGCCCCAGAGTCCAATTTGGCCAGATAGGGAAGGAAACTATCCGGGACAACAATGGCAAATTGATTTTTCAGAACTTCCAAGAAAAGGGGGTTTCGATACCTATTGGTGTTAACTGATACCTTTTCAGGATGGCCAGAGGCATTTCCCTGTCGAACCAACAAAACAAGAGAAGTGGTCAAAGCATTGTTGCATGAAATTATACCAAGGTTCGGGGGTCCCGCAGTAATTTCCTCGGACCGAGGATCTCATTTCACTGCAAGGGTTGTTTCGAAAGTAAGCAGACTATTGGGTATAGACTGGCAACTTCACACCCCATACAACCCACGATCGAGTGGTCAAGTAGAAAAGATGAATCACTTGATCAAAACGCAAATTGTGAAACTAGGCCAGGAAGCTAACTTGGCCTGGCCTCAATCACTACCCTTAGCCCTTCTCAGGATAAGAACAAAACCCAGAACCAAAGAAGGTTTGAGCCCCTTTGAAGTACTGTATGGGAGACCATATAGTGTACAAGACGGTATATCCACAGAGCTGGGGAATGAAATACTAACAGATTACCTGATAAATTTACAAAAACAGCTCCGAGAGGTAGAAAAAACTGGTTCTGGGAACAAGAGCTCGTGGGCTGGATGGACCAGTACACGAGATCGAACCTGGGGACTATGTAAGTCTTTTACAGATTCACCACTGAAGCCAAAGGGGGAAGGTCCCTTCCAGGTACTGCTGACCACTCACACGGCCATAAAGATCAAGGAACAAGCCACTTGGATCCATTGGACTCGCGTCAAGAGGGCTCCAGAACCCAATGGACATCAACGCAGGCCGGACCCCTGAAACTTCGCCTCCAACGAAAAGATGGACGTTAATGACATTAATACTCATCAACATGCCAGGACTTTGTGTTTCAGGGGGAGGGACACGGGATGTGAATACATATTCACGAAATCTGGAAACATTGGTAAATGCTACTAATCTGTCAGACTGTTGGGTATGTACTACCCTACACAAAGGAGAAATGAAATTGCCTCTATGTGGGGTGGCAGCAAGCAATTGGAAAAATGCCAACGGAACCTGGCCTAAATTTTGGGCAAAAGGGGGGGGTGAGTCGAATGGGTATTGTGAGTACGATGATAATATCTACCCCTTAGGACCCAGATTTGATCTACAACTGTTGAAAGAAGAGTTTGTGGTATTAAGTAGCAATAACAATTGTGCATGGGAACACGAGGAACATAGACACAGGGGGCCGGTGAATAAGAAAAAAACTTGGGGATGGAGCAAGTACTGGATTAATAAGACAACTGTTGATGTGGGAAGTTGGGATCTAACAGGGATAAGGGAACCATATATTGACTTTTGAGACAAAACACAACTAGTTGCATATAAAAGTAGTGGTATTTCCGAAGGAGAAGGATATTCCTGGGAGTATGGACGGTACAAGGCGGGGAAAATTTTAGGTGCGAATTTGACGGCAAATATTGGACCCTGTAAGTTACCTAAAGGGTATTGGTGGTTGTGTGGAGATGGATATAGTAGAAAACAGCTGCCCGGAGGATGGAAGGGACCTTGCACGATAGGCTATATAACTAGCCAGGATACGGTGTTTAATCAGTCTGAAATCCCCTCAGGAATGCTGAGAACACATTGGAGGAGAATTCGGGGAGTGGAAAAACCTCTAGTGACGAGGGGAACAAGGTTCCACAGCTTTGTAAGATGGTTTATACCGTTCCTGGACGTCAGTGAATTGGAAAAGGTAATTGTGAACATATCGGCCACTAGAGAAGTGCTTGAGAAATCTACAATCGATGCTATACAAGCACTTCAACAAGAAGTCAAGTCATCAGCAAATGTGGTGGGACAAAACACAATGGCATTAGACTTATTAACCTGGAAAGAAGGAGGCTTATGTGCCTCATAATGTGATTAATCAAAGCTGTTGTTCATATGAAAACCAGAACGGGAGAGCTTACAAAATCGCATAGCTAAAACACAGATTTTGTATTTGACTGTGGAAGATGACACCACATTCGGGTTTTCTGATCTTTGGAAAAGTTAACCTCGTGGTTACCTAACTTTGCTTGGCTTAAGCGACTGTTTATCCTTCTAATAGCAATACTTATGTTAGGAATTTAGTGTATGCATTAATTAGATATCTTATGTGTTGTACCGGGGGGGCCAAACACAAATACTTTCAATGGAAGAAGCATCAGCTCCGTGAACGAGTGGAATCTGGGAAGCATTTTAGAAATCAGATGGGGAGAGAGAATGTTATAGGTGATTGTAAAAGAATTTACAAAGTTGAAAGAAAGGGGGGACTTGATTCAGAAAACGAACGGTTACAGCTTGTTAGTGCTGATGTAATAAAGCCTGGGAAAGAACAAAAGCTCGGAGTCAAAGCATTCCAAGATAAAGAAATGGCCTTGTGTATAAGATAGCGGGAGTAGCTGCATGCTAAGGAGGTGCTGAGGAGGAACCTAACTGTCTGGGAAAGGTGTCCATCTGGTCAGGACAGGGGAGGAGAATTTTGATAATAAGTTCTTGGAAATAATTAGAATAGTAACGCCTTTAATTATAACAACCTGCCCACCATAATGAATATGTATGCTTTTCACCATAAATGGACGCTTGCTTCACAAACCGGTGTACAAGTTTGGCGGAGAAATCCCCCTTGCACCCAGCGCTGCAATAAACATACCTGCTTTATAACTCTCTGCGAGTTATAATGTTTGTTTCCGCGCGTCACCTTCACCACGGTGCTCGGGGTGCCGCCGGGAGATCAGCCGCGCTCGCAGCGGTACCACCGCGCGCCTCCGAGTGCCGCTGAGCGCTCTCTCGGTATCACCACTCGTTGACCCTGCGCTTCGGGTTGCAGCCAGGCGCTCTCCCGAGGTCGACGCGCTGCCACCCAGCGCCGGCGAGTGCCACCGGGAACTCTACAGACTCTGCAGGGCCCTAGGGAACACCACAGGCCCCTACGGAACCCTACACAACCCTCTGGAAACTTATGGCACCCTACAAGCTCCTACCAACCCCTGCGGGCACTTACATAACCCTACAGGCCCCTATGGAAATCTACGGGACTCTACGGGCCCCTAGGGAACCCTTCAGATTTCGACGGAACCCTACCAGCCCCTCTGGAACCCTACAGAATACTCCAGGACCCGACAGCACTCTACAAGACCCTTAGCAACACAACGGAACCTCACTAAAACCCTATGGGCTCCTACAGAACACTGCAGGTGCCTACGGAACCCTACAGACGGAATACTACCAGCCACTACGGAAACCTATGGCCCCTACGGAATTCTACGGAACCTGGCAGAAACACTGTGGGCCCCTACAGGCCCTTGCGGGCACTTGCAGAACTCTGCAGGAACCCACGGAACTTTATGGAACCCTACCAGCCCCTACGGAAGCCTAAAGACCCTTGCAGGCAGTTACGGAACGGTACAGGGCCCTAGGGAACTTTACCAGCCACTACGGAACTCTACGGGCCCCTACGGAACCCTGCAGAACCCTCCAGAACCTTACAGAATCCCACAGACTCCTGCGGGCACTTACACAATCCTAGAGGCCCCTACGGAACACTGCCAGCCCCTATGGAAGGAACCCTACGGGCCCCTACAGAACACTACTGGCTCCTGCGGTACTCTACAGGCCACTAGGAAACCTACGAAGCTCTACGGAGCCCTGTGGATCCTTACGGAACAGTACGGGCCCCTTCAGACCTCTGCGGGCGCTTATGGAAACCTACAGGACCCTACGGAACTGTACGAGACTCTACAGGCCCCTAGGGAACACTACAGGCCCCTACGGAACTGTACGAGACTCTACAGGCCCCTAGGGAACACCACAGGCCCCTACGGAACCCTACACAACCCTCCGGAAACATATGGCACCCTACAAGCTCCTACCAACCCCTGCGGGCACTTACACAACCCTACAGGCCCCTACGGAAATCTACGGGACTCTATGGGCCCCTAGGGAAACCTATAGATTTCGACGGAACCCTACCAGCCCCTCTGGAACCCTACAGAATACTCCAGGACCCGACAGCACTCTACAAGACCCTTAGCAACACAACGGAACCTCACTAAAACCCTATGGGCTCCTACAGAACACTGCAGGCGCCTACGGAACCCTACAGACCCCTACAGAATACTACCAGCCACTACAGAAAAATATGGCCCCTACGGAACTCTACGGAACCTGGCAGAAACACTGTGGGCCCCTACAGGCCCTTGCGGGCACTTGCAGAACTCTGCAGGAACCCACGGAACTTTATGGAACCCTACCAGCCCCTACGGAAGCCTAAAGACCCTTGCAGGCAGTTACGGAACGGTACAGGGCCCTAGGGAACTTTACCAGCCACTACGGAACTCTACGGGCCCCTACGGAACCCTGCAGAACCCTCCAGAACCTTACAGAATCCCACGGATTCCTACAGACTCCTGCGGGCACTTACTCAACCCTAGAGGACCCTACGGAACACTGCCAGCTCCTATGGAAGGAACCCTACGGGCCCCTACAGAACACTACTGGCTCCTGCGGTACTCCACAGGCCTCTAGGGAACCTACGAAGCTCTACAGAACCCTATGGATCCTTACGGAACAGTACGGGCCCCTTCAGACCTCTGCGGGCCCTTATGGAAACCTACAGGACCCTACGGAACTGTACGAGACTCTACAGGCCCCTAGGGAACACCACAGACCCCTACGGAACCCTACACAACCCTCCGGAAACATATGGCACCCTACAAGCTCCTACCAACCCCTGCGGGCACTTACATAACCCTACAGGCCCCTACGGAAATCTACGGGACTCTACGGGCCCCTAGGGAACCCTTCAGATTTCGACGGAACCCTACCAGCCCCTCTGGAACCCTACAGAATACTCCAGGACCCGACAGCACTCTACAAGACCCTTAGCAACACAACGGAACCTCACTAAAACCCTATGGGCTCCTACAGAACACTGCAGGTGCCTACAAAACCCTACAGACCCCTACGGAACCCTACAGACACCTGCGGGCACTTACGGAACCCTGCAGGCCCCTACGGAACCCTACAGGTCCATACAGAACCCCACAGGGCCCTACGGAACTTTACCAGCCACTACGGAACTCTACGGGTCCCTACGGAACCCTGCAGAACCCTCCGGAACCTTACAGAATCCCACGGATTCCTACAGACTCCTGCGGGCACTTACTCAACCCTAGAGGACCCTACGGAACACTGCCAGCTCCTATGGAAGGAACCCTACGGGCCCCTACAGAACACTACTGGCTCCTGCGGTACTCCAGAGGCCTCTAGGGAACCTACGAAGCTCTACGGAACCCTATGGATCCTTACGGAACAGTACGGGCCCCTTCAGACCTCTGCGGGCCCTTATGGAAACCTACAGGACCCTACGGAACTGTACGAGACTCTAGAGGCCCCTAGGGAACACCACAGGCCCCTATGGAACCCTACACAACCCTCCGGAAACATATGGCACCCTACAAGCTCCTACCAACCCCTGCGGGCACTTACACAACCCTACAGGCCCCTATGGAAATCTACGGGACTCTACGGGCCCCTAGGGAACCCTTCAGATTTCGACGGAACCCTACCAGCCCCTCTGGAACCCTACAGAATACTCCAGGACCCGACAGCACTCTACAAGACCCTTAGCAACACAACGGAACCTCACTAAAACCCTATGGGCTCCTACAGAATACTGCAGGTGCCTACGGAACCCTACAGACCCGTACAGACACCTACGGGCACTTACAGAACACTGCAGGCCCCTACGGAACCCTACAGGTCCATACAGAACCCCACAGGGCCCTACGGAACTTTACCAGCCACTACGGAACTCTACGGGCCCCTACGGAACCCTGCAGAACCCTCCAGAACCTTACAGAATCCCACGGATTCCTACAGACTCCTGCGGGCACTTACTCAACCCTAGAGGACCCTACGGAACACTACTGGCTCCTGCGGTACTCCAGAGGCCTCTAGGGAACCTACGAAGCTCTACGGAACCCTATGGATCCTTACGGAACAGTACGGGCCCCTTCAGACCTCTGCGGGCCCTTATGGAAACCTACAGGACCCTACGGAACTGTACGAGACTCTACAGGCCCCTAGGGAACACCACAGGCCCCTACGGAACCCTACACAACCCTCCGGAAACATATGGCACCCTACAAGCTCCTACCAACCCCTGCGGGCACTTACACAACCCTACAGGCCCCTACGGAAATCTACGGGACTCTATGGGCCCCTAGGGAAACCTATAGATTTCGACGGAACCCTACCAGCCCCTCTGGAACCCTACAGAATACTCCAGGACCCGACAGCACTCTACAAGACCCTTAGCAACACAACGGAACCTCACTAAAACCCTATGGGCTCCTACAGAATACTGCAGGTGCCTACGGAACCCTACAGACCCGTACAGACACCTACGGGCACTTACAGAACACTGCAGGCCCCTACGGAACCCTACAGGTCCATACAGAACCCCACAGGGCCCTACGGAACTTTACCAGCCACTACGGAACTCTACGGGCCACTACGGAACCCTGCAGAACCCTCCGGAACCTTACAGAATCCCACAGACTCCTACAGACTTCTGCGGGCACTTACACAACCCTACAGGTCCCTACGGAAATCTACGGGACTCTATGGGCCCCTAGGGAAACCTATAGATTTCGATGGAACCCTACGAGCCCCTCTGGAACCCTACAGGATACTCCAGGACCCGACAGCACTCTACAAGACCCTTAGCAACACAACGGAACCTCACTAAAACCCTATGGGCTCCTACAGAACACTGCAGGCGCCTACGGAACCCTACAGACCCCTACAGAATACTACCAGCCACTACAGAAAAATATGGCCCCTACGGAACTCTACGGAACCTGGCAGAAACACTGTGGGCCCCTACAGGCCCTTGCGGGCACTTGCAGAACTCTACAGGAACCCACGGAACTTTATGGAACCCTACCAGCCCCTACGGAAGCCTAAAGACCCTTGCAGGCAGTTACGGAACGGTACAGGGCCCTAGGGAACTTTACCAGCCACTACGGAACTCTACGGGCCCCTACGGAACCCTGCAGAACCCTCCAGAACCTTACAGAATCCCACGGATTCCTACAGACTCCTGCGGGCACTTACTCAACCCTAGAGGACCCTACGGAACACTGCCAGCTCCTATGGAAGGAACCCTACGGGCCCCTACAGAACACTACTGGCTCCTGCGGTACTCCAGAGGCCTCTAGGGAACCTACGAAGCTCTACGGAACCCTATGGATCCTTACGGAACAGTACGGGCCCCTTCAGACCTCTGCGGGCCCTTATGGAAACGTACAGGACCCTATGGAACTGTACGAGACTCTACAGGCCCCTAGGGAACACCACAGGCCCCTACGGAACCCTACACAACCCTCCGGAAACATATGGCACCCTACAAGCTCCTACCAACCCCTGCGGGCACTTACACAACCCTACAGGCCCCTATGGAAATCTACGGGACTCTACGGGCCCCTAGGGAACCCTTCAGATTTCGACGGAACCCTACCAGCCCCTCTGGAACCCTACAGAATACTCCAGGACCCGACAGCACTCTACAAGACCCTTAGCAACACAACGGAACCTCACTAAAACCCTATGGGCTCCTACAGAATACTGCAGGTGCCTACGGAACCCTACAGACCCGTACAGACACCTACGGGCACTTACAGAACACTGCAGGCCCCTACGGAACCCTACAGGTCCATACAGAACCCCACAGGGCCCTACGGAACTTTACCAGCCACTACGGAACTCTACGGGCCACTACGGAACCCTGCAGAACCCTCCGGAACCTTACAGAATCCCACAGACTCCTACAGACTTCTGCGGGCACTTACACAACCCTACAAGTCCCTACGGAAATCTACGGGACTCTATGGGCCCCTAGGGAAACCTATAGATTTCGACGGAACCCTACGAGCCCCTCTGGAACCCTACAGAATACTCCAGGACCCGACAGCACTCTACAAGACCCTTAGCAACACAACGGAACCTCACTAAAACCCTATGGGCTCCTACAGAACACTGCAGGCGCCTACGGAACCCTACAGACCCCTACAGAATACTACCAGCCACTACAGAAAAATATGGCCCCTACGGAACTCTACGGAACCTGGCAGAAACACTGTGGGCCCCTACAGGCCCTTGCGGGCACTTGCAGAACTCTGCAGGAACCCACGGAACTTTATGGAACCCTACCAGCCCCTACTGAAGCCTAAAGACCCTTGCAGGCAGTTACGGAACGGTACAGGGCCCTAGGGAACTTTACCAGCCACTACGGAACTCTACGGGCCCCTACGGAACCCTGCAGAACCCTCCAGAACCTTACAGAATCCCACGGATTCCTACAGACTCCTGCGGGCACTTACTCAACCCTAGAGGACCCTACGGAACACTGCCAGCTCCTATGGAAGGAACCCTACGGGCCCCTACAGAACACTACTGGCTCCTGCGGTACTCCAGAGGCCTCTAGGGAACCTACGAAGCTCTACAGAACCCTATGGATCCTTACGGAACAGTACGGGCCCCTTCAGACCTCTGCGGGCCCTTATGGAAACCTACAGGACCCTACGGAACTGTACGAGACTCTACAGGCCCCTAGGGAACACCACAGACCCCTACGGAACCCTACAAAACCCTCCGGAAACATATGGCACCCTACAAGCTCCTACCAACCCCTGCGGGCACTTACACAACCCTACAGGCCCCTATGGAAATCTACGGGACTCTACGGGCCTATAGGGAACCCTTCAGATTTCGACGGAACCCTACCAGCCCCTCTGGAACCCTACAGAATACTCCAGGACCCGACAGCACTCTACAAGACCCTTAGCAACACAACGGAACCTCACTAAAACCCTATGGGCTCCTACAGAATACTGCAGGTGCCTACGGAACCCTACAGACCCCTACGGAACCCTACAGACACCTGCGGGCACTTACGGAACCCTGCAGGCCCCTACGGAACCCTACAGGTCCATACAGAACCCCACAGGGCCCTACGGAACTTTACCAGCCACTACGGAACTCTACGGGCCACTACGGAACCCTGCAGAACCCTCCGGAACCTTACAGAATCCCACAGACTCCTACAGACTTCTGCGGGCACTTACACAACCCTACAGGTCCCTACGGAAATCTACGGGACTCTATGGGCCCCTAGGGAAACCTATAGATTTCGATGGAACCCTACGAGCCCCTCTGGAACCCTACAGAATACTCCAGGACCCGACAGCACTCTACAAGACCCTTAGCAACACAACGGAACCTCACTAAAACCCTATGGGCTCCTACAGAACACTGCAGGCGCCTACGGAACCCTACAGACCCCTACAGAATACTACCAGCCACTACAGAAAAATATGGCCCCTACGGAACTCTACGGAACCTGGCAGAAACACTGTGGGCCCCTACAGGCCCTTGCAGGCACTTGCAGAACTCTGCAGGAACCCACGGAACTTTATGGAACCCTACCAGCCCCTACGGAAGCCTAAAGACCCTTGCAGGCAGTTACGGAACGGTACAGGGCCCTAGGGAACTTTACCAGCCACTACGGAACTCTACGGGCCCCTACGGAACCCTGCAGAACCCTCCAGAACCTTACAGAATCCCACGGATTCCTACAGACTCCTGCGGGCACTTACTCAACCCTAGAGGACCCTACGGAACACTGCCAGCTCCTATGGAAGGAACCCTACGGGCCCCTACAGAACACTACTGGCTCCTGCGGTACTCCAGAGGCCTCTAGGGAACCTACGAAGCTCTACGGAACCCTATGGATCCTTACGGAACAGTACGGGCCCCTTCAGACCTCTGCGGGCCCTTATGGAAACGTACAGGACCCTATGGAACTGTACGAGACTCTACAGGCCCCTAGGGAACACCACAGGCCCCTACGGAACCCTACACAACCCTCCGGAAACATATGGCACCCTACAAGCTCCTACCAACCCCTGCGGGCACTTACACAACCCTACAGGCCCCTATGGAAATCTACGGGACTCTACGGGCCCCTAGGGAACCCTTCAGATTTCGACGGAACCCTACCAGCCCCTCTGGAACCCTACAGAATACTCCAGGACCCGACAGCACTCTACAAGACCCTTAGCAACACAACGGAACCTCACTAAAACCCTATGGGCTCCTACAGAATACTGCAGGTGCCTACGGAACCCTACAGACCCGTACAGACACCTACGGGCACTTACAGAACACTGCAGGCCCCTACGGAACCCTACAGGTCCATACAGAACCCCACAGGGCCCTACGGAACTTTACCAGCCACTACGGAACTCTACGGGCCACTACGGAACCCTGCAGAACCCTCCGGAACCTTACAGAATCCCACAGACTCCTACAGACTTCTGCGGGCACTTACACAACCCTACAAGTCCCTACGGAAATCTACGGGACTCTATGGGCCCCTAGGGAAACCTATAGATTTCGACGGAACCCTACGAGCCCCTCTGGAACCCTACAGAATACTCCAGGACCCGACAGCACTCTACAAGACCCTTAGCAACACAACGGAACCTCACTAAAACCCTATGGGCTCCTACAGAACACTGCAGGCGCCTACGGAACCCTACAGACCCCTACAGAATACTACCAGCCACTACAGAAAAATATGGCCCCTACGGAACTCTACGGAACCTGGCAGAAACACTGTGGGCCCCTACAGGCCCTTGCGGGCACTTGCAGAACTCTGCAGGAACCCACGGAACTTTATGGAACCCTACCAGCCCCTACTGAAGCCTAAAGACCCTTGCAGGCAGTTACGGAACGGTACAGGGCCCTAGGGAACTTTACCAGCCACTACGGAACTCTACGGGCCCCTACGGAACCCTGCAGAACCCTCCAGAACCTTACAGAATCCCACGGATTCCTACAGACTCCTGCGGGCACTTACTCAACCCTAGAGGACCCTACGGAACACTGCCAGCTCCTATGGAAGGAACCCTACGGGCCCCTACAGAACACTACTGGCTCCTGCGGTACTCCAGAGGCCTCTAGGGAACCTACGAAGCTCTACAGAACCCTATGGATCCTTACGGAACAGTACGGGCCCCTTCAGACCTCTGCGGGCCCTTATGGAAACCTACAGGACCCTACGGAACTGTACGAGACTCTACAGGCCCCTAGGGAACACCACAGACCCCTACGGAACCCTACAAAACCCTCCGGAAACATATGGCACCCTACAAGCTCCTACCAACCCCTGCGGGCACTTACACAACCCTACAGGCCCCTATGGAAATCTACGGGACTCTACGGGCCTATAGGGAACCCTTCAGATTTCGACGGAACCCTACCAGCCCCTCTGGAACCCTACAGAATACTCCAGGACCCGACAGCACTCTACAAGACCCTTAGCAACACAACGGAACCTCACTAAAACCCTATGGGCTCCTACAGAATACTGCAGGTGCCTACGGAACCCTACAGACCCCTACGGAACCCTACAGACACCTGCGGGCACTTACGGAACCCTGCAGGCCCCTACGGAACCCTACAGGTCCATACAGAACCCCACAGGGCCCTACGGAACTTTACCAGCCACTACGGAACTCTACGGGCCACTACGGAACCCTGCAGAACCCTCCGGAACCTTACAGAATCCCACAGACTCCTACAGACTTCTGCGGGCACTTACACAACCCTACAGGTCCCTACGGAAATCTACGGGACTCTATGGGCCCCTAGGGAAACCTATAGATTTCGATGGAACCCTACGAGCCCCTCTGGAACCCTACAGAATACTCCAGGACCCGACAGCACTCTACAAGACCCTTAGCAACACAACGGAACCTCACTAAAACCCTATGGGCTCCTACAGAACACTGCAGGCGCCTACGGAACCCTACAGACCCCTACAGAATACTACCAGCCACTACAGAAAAATATGGCCCCTACGGAACTCTACGGAACCTGGCAGAAACACTGTGGGCCCCTACAGGCCCTTGCAGGCACTTGCAGAACTCTGCAGGAACCCACGGAACTTTATGGAACCCTACCAGCCCCTACGGAAGCCTAAAGACCCTTGCAGGCAGTTACGGAACGGTACAGGGCCCTAGGGAACTTTACCAGCCACTACGGAACTCTACGGGCCCCTACGGAACCCTGCAGAACCCTCCAGAACCTTACAGAATCCCACGGATTCCTACAGACTCCTGCGGGCACTTACTCAACCCTAGAGGACCCTACGGAACACTGCCAGCTCCTATGGAAGGAACCCTACGGGCCCCTACAGAACACTACTGGCTCCTGCGGTACTCCAGAGGCCTCTAGGGAACCTACGAAGCTCTACAGAACCCTATGGATCCTTACGGAACAGTACGGGCCCCTTCAGACCTCTGCGGGCCCTTATGGAAACCTACAGGACCCTACGGAACTGTACGAGACTCTACAGGCCCCTAGGGAACACCACAGACCCCTACGGAACCCTACACAACCCTCCGGAAACATATGGCACCCTACAAGCTCCTACCAACCCCTGCGGGCACTTACACAACCCTACAGGCCCCTATGGAAATCTACGGGACTCTACGGGCCTATAGGGAACCCTTCAGATTTCGACGGAACCCTACCAGCCCCTCTGGAACCCTACAGAATACTCCAGGACCCGACAGCACTCTACAAGACCCTTAGCAACACAACGGAACCTCACTAAAACCCTATGGGCTCCTACAGAATACTGCAGGTGCCTACGGAACCCTACAGACCCCTACGGAACCCTACAGACACCTGCGGGCACTTACGGAACCCTGCAGGCCCCTACGGAACCCTACAGGTCCATACAGAACCCCACAGGGCCCTACGGAACTTTACCAGCCACTACGGAACTCTACGGGCCACTACGGAACCCTGCAGAACCCTCCGGAACCTTACAGAATCCCACAGACTCCTACAGACTTCTGCGGGCACTTACACAACCCTACAGGTCCCTACGGAAATCTACGGGACTCTATGGGCCCCTAGGGAAACCTATAGATTTCGATGGAACCCTACGAGCCCCTCTGGAACCCTACAGAATACTCCAGGACCCGACAGCACTCTACAAGACCCTTAGCAACACAACGGAACCTCACTAAAACCCTATGGGCTCCTACAGAACACTGCAGGCGCCTACGGAACCCTACAGACCCCTACAGAATACTACCAGCCACTACAGAAAAATATGGCCCCTACGGAACTCTACGGAACCTGGCAGAAACACTGTGGGCCCCTACAGGCCCTTGCAGGCACTTGCAGAACTCTGCAGGAACCCACGGAACTTTATGGAACCCTACCAGCCCCTACGGAAGCCTAAAGACCCTTGCAGGCAGTTACGGAACGGTACAGGGCCCTAGGGAACTTTACCAGCCACTACGGAACTCTACGGGCCCCTACGGAACCCTGCAGAACCCTCCAGAACCTTACAGAATCCCACGGATTCCTACAGACTCCTGCGGGCACTTACTCAACCCTAGAGGACCCTACGGAACACTGCCAGCTCCTATGGAAGGAACCCTACGGGCCCCTACAGAACACTACTGGCTCCTGCGGTACTCCAGAGGCCTCTAGGGAACCTACGAAGCTCTACGGAACCCTATGGATCCTTACGGAACAGTATGGGCCCCTTCAGACCTCTGCGGGCCCTTATGGAAACCTACAGGACCCTACGGAACTGTACGAGACTCTAGAGGCCCCTAGGGAACACCACAGGCCCCTACGGAACCCTACACAACCCTCCGGAAACATATGGCACCCTACAAGCTCCTACCAACCCCTGCGGGCACTTACACAACCCTACAGGCCCCTATGGAAATCTACGGGACTCTACGGGCCCCTAGGGAACCCTTCAGATTTCGACGGAACCCTACCAGCCCCTCTGGAACCCTACAGAATACTCCAGGACCCGACAGCACTCTACAAGACCCTTAGCAACACAACGGAACCTCACTAAAACCCTATGGGCTCCTACAGAATACTGCAGGTGCCTACGGAACCCTACAGACCTGTACAGACACCTACGGGCACTTACAGAACACTGCAGGCCCCTACGGAACCCTACAGGTCCATACAGAACCCCACAGGGCCCTACGGAACTTTACCAGCCACTACGGAACTCTACGGGCCACTACGGAACCCTGCAGAACCCTCCGGAACCTTACAGAATCCCACAGACTCCTACAGACTTCTGCGGGCACTTACACAACCCTACAGGTCCCTACGGAAATCTACGGGACTCTATGGGTCCCTAGGGAAACCTATAGATTTCGATGGAACCATACGAGCCCCTCTGGAACCCTACAGAATACTCCAGGACCCGACAGCACTCTACAAGACCCTTAGCAACACAACGGAACCTCACTAAAACCCTATGGGCTCCTACAGAACACTGCAGGCGCCTACGGAACCCTACAGACCCCTACAGAATACTACCAGCCACTACAGAAAAATATGGCCCCTACGGAACTCTACGGAACCTGGCAGAAACACTGTGGGCCCCTACAGGCCCTTGCGGGCACTTGCAGAACTCTGCAGGAACCCACGGAACTTTATGGAACCCTACCAGCCCCTACGGAAGCCTAAAGACCCTTGCAGGCAGTTACGGAACGGTACAGGGCCCTAGGGAACTTTACCAGCCACTATGGAACTCTACGGGCCCCTGCGGAACCCTGCAGAACCCTCCAGAACCTTACAGAATCCCACGGATTCCTACAGACTCCTGCGGGCACTTACTCAACCCTAGAGGACCCTACGGAACACTGCCAGCTCCTATGGAAGGAACCCTACGGGCCCCTACAGAACACTACTGGCTCCTGCGGTACTCCAGAGGCCTCTAGGGAACCTACGAAGCTCTACGGAACCCTATGGATCCTTACGGAACAGTACGGGCCCCTTCAGACCTCTGCGGGCCCTTATGGAAACCTACAGGACCCTACGGAACTGTACGAGACTCTACAGGCCCCTAGGGAACACCACAGGCCCCTACGGAACCCTACACAACCCTCCGGAAACATATGGCACCCTACAAGCTCCTACCAACCCCTGCGGGCACTTACACAACCCTACAGGCCCCTATGGAAATCTACGGGACTCTACGGGCCCCTAGGGAACCCTTCAGATTTCGACGGAACCCTACCAGCCCCTCTGGAACCCTACAGAATACTCCAGGACCCGACAGCACTCTACAAGACCCTTAGCAACACAACGGAACCTCACTAAAACCCTATGGGCTCCTACAGAACACTGCAGGTGCCTACGGAACCCTACAGACCCCTACGGAACCCTACAGACACCTGCGGGCACTTACGGAACCCTGCAGGCCCCTACGGAACCCTACAGGTCCATACAGAACCCCACAGGGCCCTACAGAACTTTACCAGCCACTACGGAACTCTACGGGCCACTACGGAACCCTGCAGAACCCTCCGGAACCTTACAGAATCCCACAGACTCCTACAGACTTCTGCGGGCACTTACACAACCCTACAGGTCCCTACGGAAATCTACGGGACTCTATGGGCCCCTAGGGAAACCTATAGATTTCGATGGAACCCTACGAGCCCCTCTGGAACCCTACAGAATACTCCAGGACCCGACAGCACTCTACAAGACCCTTAGCAACACAACGGAACCTCACTAAAACCCTATGGGCTCCTACAGAACACTGCAGGCGCCTACGGAACCCTACAGACCCCTACAGAATACTACCAGCCACTACAGAAAAATATGGCCCCTACGGAACTCTACGGAACCTGGCAGAAACACTGTGGGCCCCTACAGGCCCTTGCGGGCACTTGCAGAACTCTGCAGGAACCCACGGAACTTTATGGAACCCTACCAGCCCCTACGGAAGCCTAAAGACCCTTGCAGGCAGTTACGGAACGGTACAGGGCCCTACGGAACTTTACCAGCCACTATGGAACTCTACGGGCCCCTACGGAACCCTGCAGAACCCTCCAGAACCTTACAGAATCCCACGGATTCCTACAGACTCCTGCGGGCACTTACTCAACCCTAGAGGACCCTACGGAACACTGCCAGCTCCTATGGAAGGAACCCTACGGGCCCCTACAGAACACTACTGGCTCCTGCGGTACTCCAGAGGCCTCTAGGGAACCTACGAAGCTCTACGGAACCCTATGGATCCTTACGGAACAGTACGGGCCCCTTCAGACCTCTGCGGGCCCTTATGGAAACGTACAGGACCCTATGGAACTGTACGAGACTCTACAGGCCCCTAGGGAACACCACAGGCCCCTACGGAACCCTACACAACCCTCCGGAAACATATGGCACCCTACAAGCTCCTACCAACCCCTGCGGGCACTTACACAACCCTACAGGCCCCTATGGAAATCTACGGGACTCTACGGGCCCCTAGGGAACCCTTCAGATTTCGACGGAACCCTACCAGCCCCTCTGGAACCCTACAGAATACTCCAGGACCCGACAGCACTCTACAAGACCCTTAGCAACACAACGGAACCTCACTAAAACCCTATGGGCTCCTACAGAACACTGCAGGTGCCTACGGAACCCTACAGACCCGTACAGACACCTACGGGCACTTACAGAACACTGCAGGCCCCTACGGAACCCTACAGGTCCATACAGAACCCCACAGGGCCCTACGGAACTTTACCAGCCACTACGGAACTCTACGGGCCACTACGGAACCCTGCAGAACCCTCCGGAACCTTACAGAATCCCACAGACTCCTACAGACTTCTGCGGGCACTTACACAACCCTACAAGTCCCTACGGAAATCTACGGGACTCTATGGGCCCCTAGGGAAACCTATAGATTTCGACGGAACCCTACGAGCCCCTCTGGAACCCTACAGAATACTCCAGGACCCGACAGCACTCTACAAGACCCTTAGCAACACAACGGAACCTCACTAAAACCCTATGGGCTCCTACAGAACACTGCAGGCGCCTACGGAACCCTACAGACCCCTACAGAATACTACCAGCCACTACAGAAAAATATGGCCCCTACGGAACTCTACGGAACCTGGCAGAAACACTGTGGGCCCCTACAGGCCCTTGCGGGCACTTGCAGAACTCTGCAGGAACCCACGGAACTTTATGGAACCCTACCAGCCCCTACTGAAGCCTAAAGACCCTTGCAGGCAGTTACGGAACGGTACAGGGCCCTAGGGAACTTTACCAGCCACTACGGAACTCTACGGGCCCCTACGGAACCCTGCAGAACCCTCCAGAACCTTACAGAATCCCACGGATTCCTACAGACTCCTGCGGGCACTTACTCAACCCTAGAGGACCCTACGGAACACTGCCAGCTCCTATGGAAGGAACCCTACGGGCCCCTACAGAACACTACTGGCTCCTGCGGTACTCCAGAGGCCTCTAGGGAACCTACGAAGCTCTACAGAACCCTATGGATCCTTACGGAACAGTACGGGCCCCTTCAGACCTCTGCGGGCCCTTATGGAAACCTACAGGACCCTACGGAACTGTACGAGACTCTACAGGCCCCTAGGGAACACCACAGACCCCTACGGAACCCTACAAAACCCTCCGGAAACATATGGCACCCTACAAGCTCCTACCAACCCCTGCGGGCACTTACACAACCCTACAGGCCCCTATGGAAATCTACGGGACTCTACGGGCCTATAGGGAACCCTTCAGATTTCGACGGAACCCTACCAGCCCCTCTGGAACCCTACAGAATACTCCAGGACCCGACAGCACTCTACAAGACCCTTAGCAACACAACGGAACCTCACTAAAACCCTATGGGCTCCTACAGAACACTGCAGGTGCCTACGGAACCCTACAGACCCCTACGGAACCCTACAGACACCTGCGGGCACTTACGGAACCCTGCAGGCCCCTACGGAACCCTACAGGTCCATACAGAACCCCACAGGGCCCTACGGAACTTTACCAGCCACTACGGAACTCTACGGGCCCCTACGGAATTCTGCAGAACCCTCCGGAACATTACAGAATCCCACAGACTCCTACAGACTTCTGCGGGCACTTACACAACCCTACAGGTCCCTACGGAAATCTACGGGACTCTATGGGCCCCTAGGGAAACCTATAGATTTCGATGGAACCCTACCAGCCCCTCTGGAACCCTACAGAATACTCCAGGACCCGACAGCACTCTACAAGACCCTTAGCAACACAACGGAACCTCACTAAAACCCTATGGGCTCCTACGGAACACTGCAGGTGCCTACGGAACCCTACAGACCCCTACGGAACCCTACAGACACCTGCGGGCACTTACGGAACCCTGCAGGCCCCTACGGAACCCTACAGGTCCATACAGAACCCCACAGGGCCCTACGGAACTTTACCAGCCGCTACGGAACTCTACGGGTCCCTACGGAACCCTGCAGAACCCTCCAGAACCTTACAGAATCCCACAGACTCCTACAGACTTCTGCGGGCACTTACACAACCCTACAGGTCCCTACGGAAATCTACGGGACTCTATGGGCCCCTAGGGAAACCTATAGATTTCGATGGAACCCTACGAGCCCCTCTGGAACCCTACAGAATACTCCAGGACCCGACAGCACTCTACAAGACCCTTAGCAACACAACGGAACCTCACTAAAACCCTATGGGCTCCTACAGAACACTGCAGGCGCCTACGGAACCCTACAGACCCCTACAGAATACTACCAGCCACTACAGAAAAATATGGCCCCTACGGAACTCTACGGAACCTGGCAGAAACACTGTGGGCCCCTACAGGCCCTTGCAGGCACTTGCAGAACTCTGCAGGAACCCACGGAACTTTATGGAACCCTACCAGCCCCTACGGAAGCCTAAAGACCCTTGCAGGCAGTTACGGAACGGTACAGGGCCCTAGGGAACTTTACCAGCCACTACGGAACTCTACGGGCCCCTACGGAACCCTGCAGAACCCTCCAGAACCTTACAGAATCCCACGGATTCCTACAGACTCCTGCGGGCACTTACTCAACCCTAGAGGACCCTACGGAACACTGCCAGCTCCTATGGAAGGAACCCTACGGGCCCCTACAGAACACTACTGGCTCCTGCGGTACTCCAGAGGCCTCTAGGGAACCTACGAAGCTCTACGGAACCCTATGGATCCTTACGGAACAGTACGGGCCCCTTCAGACCTCTGCGGGCCCTTATGGAAACGTACAGGACCCTACGGAACTGTACGAGACTCTAGAGGCCCCTAGGGAACACCACAGGCCCCTACGGAACCCTACACAACCCTCCGGAAACATATGGCACCCTACAAGCTCCTACCAACCCCTGCGGGCACTTACATAACCCTACAGGCCCCTACGGAAATCTACGGGACTCTACGGGCCCCTAGGGAACCCTTCAGATTTCGACGAAACCCTACGAGCCCCTCTGGAACCCTACAGAATACTCCAGGACCCGACAGCACTCTACAAGACCCTTAGCAACACAACGGAACCTCACTAAAACCCTATGGGCTCCTACAGAACACTGCAGGCGCCTACGGAACCCTACAGACCCCTACAGAATACTACCAGCCACTACAGAAAAATATGGCCCCTACGGAACTCTACGGAACCTGGCAGAAACACTGTGGGCCCCTACAGGCCCTTGCGGGCACTTGCAGAACTCTGCAGGAACCCACCGAACTTTATGGAACCCTACCAGCCCCTACGGAAGCCTAAAGACCCTTGCAGGCAGTTACGGAACGGTACAGGGCCCTAGGGAACGTTACCAGCCACTACGGAACTCTACGGGCCCCTACGGAACCCTGCAGAACCCTCCAGAACCTTACAGAATCCCACGGATTCCTACAGACTCCTGCGGGCACTTACTCAACCCTAGAGGACCCTACGGAACACTACTGGCTCCTGTGGTACTCCAGAGGCCTCTAGGGAACCTACGAAGCTCTACGGAACCCTATGGATCCTTACGGAACAGTACGGGCCCCTTCAGACCTCTGCGGGCCCTTATGGAAACCTACAGGACCCTACGGAACTGTACGAGACTCTACAGGCCCCTAGGGAACACCACAGGCCCCTACGGAACCCTACACAACCCTCCGGAAACATATGGCACCCTACAAGCTCCTACCAACCCCTGTGGGCACTTACACAACCCTACAGGCCCCTACAGAAATCTATGGGACTCTACGGGCCCCTAGGGAACCCTTCAGATTTCGACGGAACCCTACCAGCCCCTCTGGAACCCTACAGAATACTCCAGGACCCGACAGCACTCTACAAGACCCTTAGCAACACAACGGAACCTCACTAAAACCCTATGGGCTCCTACAGAACACTGCAGGTGCCTACGGAACCCTACAGACCCCTACAGAATACTACCAGCCACTACAGAAAAATATGGCCCCTACGGAACTCTACGGAACCTGGCAGAAACACTGTGGGCCCCTACAGGCCCTTGCGGGCACTTGCAGAACTCTGCAGGAACCCACGGAACTTTATGGAACCCTACCAGCCCCTACGGAAGCCTAAAGACCCTTGCAGGCAGTTACGGAACGGTACAGGGCCCTAGGGAACTTTACCAGCCACTACGGAACTCTACGGGCCCCTACGGAACCCTGCAGAACCCTCCAGAACCTTACAGAATCCCACGGATTCCTACAGACTCCTGCGGGCACTTACTCAACCCTAGAGGACCCTACGGAACACTGCCAGCTCCTATGGAAGGAACCCTACGGGCCCCTACAGAACACTACTGGCTCCTGCGGTACTCCACAGGCCTCTAGGGAACCTACGAAGCTCTACGGAACCCTATGGATCCTTACGGAACAGTACGGGCCCCTTCAGACCTCTGCGGGCCCTTATGGAAACCTACAGGACCCTACGGAACTGTACGAGACTCTAGAGGCCCCTAGGGAACACCACAGGCCCCTACGGAACCCTACACAACCCTCCGGAAACATATGGCACCCTACAAGCTCCTACCAACCTCTGCGGGCACTTACACAACCCTACAGGCCCCTACGGAAATCTACGGGACTCTACGGGCCCCTAGGGAACCCTTCAGATTTCGACGGAACCCTACGAGGCCCTCTGGAACCCTACAGAATACTCCAGGACCCGACAGCACTCTACAAGACCCTTAGCAACACAACGGAACCTCACTAAAACCCTATGGGCTCCTACAGAACACTGCAGGTGCCTACGGAACCCTACAGACCCCTACGGAACCCTACAGACACCTGCGGGCACTTACGGAACCCTGCAGGCCCCTACGGAACCCTACAGGTCCATACAGAACCCCACAGGGCCCTACGGAACTTTACCAGCCACTACGGAACTCTACGGGCCACTACGGAACCCTGCAGAACCCTCCGGAACCTTACAGAATCCCACAGACTCCTACAGACTTCTGCGGGCACTTACACAACCCTACAGGTCCCTACGGAAATCTACGGGACTCTATGGGCCCCTAGGGAAACCTATAGATTTCGATGGAACCCTACGAGCCCCTCTGGAACCCTACAGAATACTCCAGGACCCGACAGCACTCTACAAGACCCTTAGCAACACAACGGAACCTCACTAAAACCCTATGGGCTCCTACAGAACACTGTAGGTGCCTAGGGAACCCTACAGACCCCTACAGAATACTACCAGCCACTACAGAAAAATATGGCCCCTACGGAACTCTACGGAACCTGGCAGAAACACTGTGGGCCCCTACAGGCCCTTGCAGGCACTTGCAGAACTCTGCAGGAACCCACGGAACTTTATGGAACCCTACCAGCCCCTACGGAAGCCTAAAGACCCTTGCAGGCAGTTACGGAACGGTACAGGGCCCTAGGGAACTTTACCAGCCACTACGGAACTCTACGGGCCCCTACGGAACCCTGCAGAACCCTCCAGAACCTTACAGAATCCCACGGATTCCTACAGACTCCTGCGGGCACTAACTCAACCCTAGAGGACCCTACGGAACACTACTGGCTCCTGCGGTACTCCACAGGCCTCTAGGGAACCTACGAAGCTCTACGGAACCCTATGGATCCTTACGGAACAGTACGGGCCTCTTCAGACCTCTGCAGGCCCTTATGGAAACCTACAGGACCCTACGGAACTGTACGAGACTCTACAGGCCCCTAGGGAACACCACAGGCCCCTACGGAACCCTAC
Source organism: Numenius arquata (assembly GCF_964106895.1). Taxonomy (NCBI): domain Eukaryota; kingdom Metazoa; phylum Chordata; class Aves; order Charadriiformes; family Scolopacidae; genus Numenius; species Numenius arquata. The sequence goes on from NW_027415572.1 coordinate 94,213, forward strand.
ACAACCCTCCGGAAACATATGGCACCCTACAAGCTCCTACCAACCCCTGCGGGCACTTACATAACCCTACAGGCCCCTACGGAAATCTACGGGACTCTACGGGCCCCTAGGGAACCCTTCAGATTTCGACGGAACCCTACGAGGCCCTCTGGAACCCTACAGAATACTCCAGGACCCGACAGCACTCTACAAGACCCTTAGCAACACAACGGAACCTCACTAAAACCCTATGGGCTCCTACAGAACACTGCAGGTGCCTACGGAACCCTACAGACCCCTACGGAACCCTACAGACACCTGCGGGCACTTACGGAACCCTGCAGGCCCCTACGGAACCCTACAGGTCCATACAGAACCCCACAGGGCCCTACGGAACTTTACCAGCCACTACGGATCTCTACGGGTCCCTACGGAACCCTGCAGAACCCTCCAGAACCTTACAGAATCCCACAGACTCCTACAGACTTCTGCGGGCACTTACACAACCCGACAGGTCCCTACGGAAATCTACGGGACTCTATGGGCCCCTAGGGAACCCTTCAGATTTCGATGGAACCCTATGAGGCCCTCTGGAACCCTACAGAATACTCCAGGACCCGACAGCACTCTACAAGACCCTTAGCAACACAACGGAACCTCACTAAAACCCTATGGGCTCCTACAGAACACTGCAGGCGCCTACGGAACCCTACAGACCCCTACAGAATACTACCAGCCACTACAGAAAAATATGGCCCCTACGGAACTCTACGGAACCTGGCAGAAACACTGTGGGCCCCTACAGGCCCTTGCGGGCACTTGCAGAACTCTGCAGGAACCCACGGAACTTTATGGAACCCTACCAGCCCCTACGGAAGCCTAAAGACCCTTGCAGGCAGTTACGGAACGGTACAGGGCCCTAGGGAACTTTACCAGCCACTACGGAACTCTACGGGCCCCTACGGAACCCTGCAGAACCCTCCAGAACCTTACAGAATCCCACGGATTCCTACAGACTCCTGTGGGCACTAACTCAACCCTAGAGGACCCTACGGAACACTACTGGCTCCTGCGGTACTCCACAGGCCTCTAGGGAACCTACGAAGCTCTACGGAACCCTATGGATCCTTACGGAACAGTACGGGCCCCTTCAGACCTCTGCGGGCCCTTATGGAAACCTACAGGACCCTACGGAACTGTACGAGACTCTACAGGCCCCTAGGGAACACCACAGGCCCCTACGGAACCCTACACAACCCTCCGGAAACATATGGCACCCTACAAGCTCCTACCAACCCCTGCGGGCACTTACATAACCCTACAGGCCCCTACGGAAATCTACGGGACTCTACGGGCCCCTAGGGAACCCTTCAGATTTCGACGGAACCCTACGAGGCCCTCTGGAACCCTACAGAATACTCCAGGACCCGACAGCACTCTACAAGACCCTTAGCAACACAACGGAACCTCACTAAAACCCTATGGGCTCCTACAGAACACTGCAGGTGCCTACGGAACCCTACAGACCCCTACGGAACCCTACAGACACCTGCGGGCACTTACGGAACCCTGCAGGCCCCTACGGAACCCTACAGGTCCATACAGAACCCCACAGGGCCCTACGGAACTTTACCAGCCACTACGGATCTCTACGGGTCCCTACGGAACCCTGCAGAACCCTCCAGAACCTTACAGAATCCCACAGACTCCTACAGACTTCTGCGGGCACTTACACAACCCGACAGGTCCCTACGGAAATCTACGGGACTCTATGGGCCCCTAGGGAACCCTTCAGATTTCGATGGAACCCTATGAGGCCCTCTGGAACCCTACAGAATACTCCAGGACCCGACAGCACTCTACAAGACCCTTAGCAACACAACGGAACCTCACTAAAACCCTATGGGCTCCTACAGAACACTGCAGGCGCCTACGGAACCCTACAGACCCCTACAGAATACTACCAGCCACTACAGAAAAATATGGCCCCTACGGAACTCTACGGAACCTGGCAGAAACACTGTGGGCCCCTACAGGCCCTTGCGGGCACTTGCAGAACTCTGCAGGAACCCACGGAACTTTATGGAACCCTACCAGCCCCTACGGAAGCCTAAAGACCCTTGCAGGCAGTTACGGAACGGTACAGGGCCCTAGGGAACTTTACCAGCCACTACGGAACTCTACGGGCCCCTACGGAACCCTGCAGAACCCTCCAGAGCCTTACAGAATCCCACGGATTCCTACAGACTCCTGCGGGCACTAACTCAACCCTAGAGGACCCTACGGAACACTACTGGCTCCTGCGGTACTCCACAGGCCTCTAGGGAACCTACGAAGCTCTACGGAACCCTATGGATCCTTACGGAACAGTACGGGCCCCTTCAGACCTCTGCGGGCCCTTATGGAAACCTACAGGACCCTACGGAACTGTACGAGACTCTACAGGCCCCTAGGGAACACCACAGGCCCCTACGGAACCCTACACAACCCTCCGGAAACATATGGCACCCTACAAGCTCCTACCAACCCCTCCGGGCACTTACATAACCCTACAGGCCCCTACGGAAATCTACGGGACTCTACGGGCCCCTAGGGAACCCTTCAGATTTCGACAGAACCCTACCAGCCCCTCTGGAACCCTACAGAATACTCCAGGACCCGACAGCACTCTACAAGACCCTTAGCAACACAACGGAACCTCACTAAAACCCTATGGGCTCCTACAGAACACTGCAGGTGCCTACGGAACCCTACAGACCCCTACGGAACCCTACAGACACCTGCGGGCACTTACGGAACCCTGCAGGCCCCTACGGAACGCTACAGGTCCATACAGAACCCCACAGGGCCCTACGGAACTTTACCAGCCACTACGGATCTCTACGGGCCCCTACGGAACCCTGCAGAACCCTCCAGAACCTTACAGAATCCCACAGACTCCTACAGACTTCTGCGGGCACTTACACAACCCTACAGGTCCCTACGGAAATCTACGGGACTCCACGGTCCCCTAGGGAAGCCTACAGATTTCAACGGAACCCTACGAGCCCCTCTGGAACCCTACAGAATACTCCAGGACCCGACAGCACTCTACAAGACCCTTAGCAACACAACGGAACCTCACTAAAACCCTATGGGCTCCTACAGAACACTGCAGGTGCCTACGGAACCCTACAGACCCCTACGGAATACTACCAGCCGCTACGGAAACCTATGGCCCCTACGGAACTCTACGGAACCTGACAGAAACACTGTGAGACCCTACAGGCCCTTGCGGGCACTTGCAGAACTCTGCAGGAACCCACGGAACTTTATGGAACCCTACCAGCCCCTACGGAAGCCTAAAGACCCTTGCAGGCAGTTACGGAACGGTACAGGGCCCTAGGGAACTTTACCAGCCACTACGGAACTCTACGGGCCCCTACGGAACCCTGCAGAACCCTCCAGAGCCTTACAGAATCCCACGGATTCCTACAGACTCCTGCGGGCACTAACTCAACCCTAGAGGACCCTACGGAACACTACTGGCTCCTGCGGTACTCCACAGGCCTCTAGGGAACCTACGAAGCTCTACGGAACCCTATGGATCCTTACGGAACAGTACGGGCCCCTTCAGACCTCTGCGGGCCCTTATGGAAACCTACAGGACCCTACGGAACTGTACGAGACTCTACAGGCCCCTAGGGAACACCACAGGCCCCTACGGAACCCTACACAACCCTCCGGAAACATATGGCACCCTACAAGCTCCTACCAACCCCTGCGGGCACTTACATAACCCTACAGGCCCCTACGGAAATCTACGGGACTCTACGGGCCCCTAGGGAACCCTTCAGATTTCGACAGAACCCTACCAGCCCCTCTGGAACCCTACAGAATACTCCAGGACCCGACAGCACTCTACAAGACCCTTAGCAACACAACGGAACCTCACTAAAACCCTATGGGCTCCTACAGAACACTGCAGGTGCCTACGGAACCCTACAGACCCCTACGGAACCCTACAGACACCTGCGGGCACTTACGGAACCCTGCAGGCCCCTACGGAACGCTACAGGTCCATACAGAACCCCACAGGGCCCTACGGAACTTTACCAGCCACTACGGATCTCTACGGGCCCCTACGGAACCCTGCAGAACCCTCCAGAACCTTACAGAATCCCACAGACTCCTACAGACTTCTGCGGGCACTTACACAACCCTACAGGTCCCTACGGAAATCTACGGGACTCCACGGTCCCCTAGGGAAGCCTACAGATTTCAACGGAACCCTACGAGCCCCTCTGGAACCCTACAGAATACTCCAGGACCCGACAGCACTCTACAAGACCCTTAGCAACACAACGGAACCTCACTAAAACCCTATGGGCTCCTACAGAACACTGCAGGTGCCTACGGAACCCTACAGACCCCTACGGAATACTACCAGCCGCTACGGAAACCTATGGCCCCTACGGAACTCTACGGAACCTGACAGAAACACTGTGAGACCCTACAGGCCCTTGCGGGCACTTGCAGAACTCTGCAGGAACCCACGGAACTTTATGGAACCCTACCAGCCCCTACGGAAGCCTAAAGACCCTTGCAGGCAGTTACGGAACGGTACAGGGCCCTAGGGAACGTTACCAGCCACTACGGAACTCTACGGGCCCCTACAGAACCCTGCAGAACCCTCCAGAACTTTACAGAATCCCACAGACTCCTACAGACTGCTGCGGGCACTTACTCAACCCTAGAGGACCCTACGGAACACTGCCAGCCCCTATGGAAGGAACCCTACGGGCCCCTACAGAACACTACTGGCTCCTGCGGTACTCTACAGGCCTCTAGGGAACCTACGAAGCTCTACGGATCCCTATGGATCCTTACGGAACAGTACGGGCCCCTTCAGACCTCTGCGGGCCCTTATGGAAACCTACAGGACCCTACGGAACTGTACGAGACTCTACAGGCCCCTAGGGAACACCACAGGCCCCTACGGAACCCTACACAACCCTCCGGAAACATATGGCACTCTACAAGCTCCTACCAACCCCTGCGGGCACTTACATAACCCTACAGGCCCCTACGGAAATCTACGGGACTCTACGGGCCCCTAGGGAACCCTTCAGATTTCGACGGAACCCTACCAGCCCCTCTGGAACCCTACAGAATACTCCAGGACCCGACAGCACTCTACAAGACCCTTAGCAACACAACGGAACCTCACTAAAACCCTATGGGCTCCTACAGAACACTGCAGGTGCCTACGGAACCCTACAGACCCCTACGGAACCCTACAGACACCTGCGGGCACTTACGGAACCCTGCAGGCCCCTACGGAACCCTACAGGTCCATACAGAACCCCACAGGGCCCTACGGAACTTTACCAGCCACTACGGATCTCTACGGGCCCCTACGGAACCCTGCAGAACCCTCCAGAACCTTACAGAATCCCACAGACTCCTACAGACTTCTGCGGGCACTTACACAACCCTACAGGTCCCTACGGAAATCTACGGGACTCTATGGGCCCCTAGGGAACCCTTCAGATTTCGATGGAACCCTATGAGGCCCTCTGGAACCCTACAGAATACTCCAGGACCCGACAGCACTCTACAAGACCCTTAGCAACACAACGGAACCTCACTAAAACCCTATGGGCTCCTACAGAACACTGCAGGCGCCTACGGAACCCTACAGACCCCTACGGAACCCTACAGACACCTGCGGGCACTTACGGAACCCTGCAGGCCCCTACGGAACCCTACAGGTCCATACAGAACCCCACAGGGCCCTACGGAACTTTACCAGCCACTACGGAACTCTACGGGCCCCTACGGAACCCTGCAGAACCCTCCAGAACCTTACAGAATCCCACGGATTCCTACACACTCCTGCGGGCACTAACTCAACCCTAGAGGACCCTACGGAACACTACTGGCTCCTGCGGTACTCCAGAGGCCTCTAGGGAACCTACGAAGCTCTACGGAACCCTATGGATCCTTACGGAACAGTACGGGCCCCTTCAGACCTCTGCGGGCGCTTATGGAAACCTACAGGACCCTACGGAACTGTACGAGACTCTAGAGGCCCCTAGGGAACACCACAGGCCCCTACGGAACCCTACACAACCCTCTGGAAACTTATGGCACCCTACAAGCTCCTACCAACCCCTGCGGGCACTTACACAACCCTACAGGTCCCTACGGAAATCTACGGGACTCCACGGTCCCCTAGGGAAGCCTACAGATTTCAACGGAACCCTACGAGCCCCTCTGGAACCCTACAGAATACTCCAGGACCCGACAGCACTCTACAAGACCCTTAGCAACACAACGGAACCTCACTAAAACCCTATGGGCTCCTACAGAACACTGCAGGTGCCTACGGAACCCTACAGACCCCTACGGAATACTACCAGCCGCTACGGAAACCTATGGCCCCTACGGAACTCTACGGAACCTGACAGAAACACTGTGAGACCCTACAGGCCCTTGCGGGCACTTGCAGAACTCTGCAGGAACCCACGGAACTTTATGGAACCCTACCAGCCCCTACGGAAGCCTAAAGACCCTTGCAGGCAGTTACGGAACGGTACAGGGCCCTAGGGAACGTTACCAGCCACTACGGAACTCTACGGGCCCCTACGGAACCCTGCAGAACCCTCCAGAACTTTACAGAATCCCACAGACTCCTACAGACTGCTGCGGGCACTTACTCAACCCTAGAGGACCCTACGGAACACTGCCAGCCCCTATGGAAGGAACCCTACGGGCCCCTACAGAACACTACTGGCTCCTGCGGTACTCTACAGGCCTCTAGGGAACCTACGAAGCTCTACGGATCCCTATGGATCCTTACGGAACAATACGGGCCCCTTCAGACCTCTGCGGGCGCTTATGGAAACCTACAGGACCCTACGGAACTGTACGAGACTCTAGAGGCCCCTAGGGAACACCACAGGCCCCTACGGAACCCTACACAACCCTCTGGAAACTTATGGCACCCTACAAGCTCCTACCAACCTCTGCGGGCACTTACACAACCCTACAGGCCCCTACGGAAATCTACGGGACTCCACGGGACCCTAGGGAAGCCTACAGATTTCAACGGAACCCTACGAGCCCCTCTGGAACCCTACAGAATACTCCAGGACCCGACAGCACTCTACAAGACCCTTAGCAACACAACGGAACCTCATTAAAACCCTATGGGCTCCTACAGAACACTGCAGGCGCCTACGGAACCCTACAGACACCTGCGGGCACTTACAGAACCCTGCAGGCCCCTACAGAACCCTACAGGTCCATACAGAACCCCACAGGGCCCTACGGAACTTTACCAGCCACTACGGAACTCTACGGGCCCCTACAGAACCCTGCAGAACCCTCCAGAACCTTACAGAATCCCACAGACTCCTACAGACTGCTGCGGGCACTTACTCAACCCTACAGGCCCCTACGGAACACTGCCAGCCCCTACGGAAGGAACCTTACGGGCCCCTACAGAACACTACTGGCTCCTGCGGTACTCTACAGGCCTCTAGGGAACCTACGAAGCTCTACCGAACCCTATGGATCCTTACGGAACAGTACGGGCCCCTTCAGACCTCTGCGGGCGCTTATGGAAACCTACAGGACCCTACGGAACTGTACGAGACTCTAGAGGCCCCTAGGGAACACTACAGGCCCCTACGGAACCGTACGAGACTCTACAGGCCCCTAGGGAACACCACAGGCCCCTACGGAACCGTACGAGACTCTACAGGCCCCTAGGGAACACCACAGGCCCCTACGGAACACTACACAACCCTCTGGAAACTTATGGCACCCTACAAGCTCCTACCAACCCCTGCGGGCACTTACACAACCCTACAGGTCCCTACGGAAATCTACGGGACTCCACGGGCCCCTAGGGAAGCCTACAGATTTCAACGGAACCCTACGAGCCCCTCTGGAACCCTACAGAATACTCCAGGACCCGACAGCACTCTACAAGACCCTTAGCAACACAACGGAACCTCATTAAAACCCTATGGGCTCCTACAGAACACTGCAGGCGCCTACGGAACCCTACAGACACCTGCGGGCACTTACAGAACCCTGCAGGCCCCTACGGAACCTTACAGGTCCATACAGAACCCCACAGGGCCCTACGGGACTTTACCAGCCACTACGGAACTCTACGGGCCCCTACAGAACCCTGCAGAACCCTCCAGAACCTTACAGAATCCCACAGACTCCTACAGACTGCTGCGGGCACTTACACAACCCTACAGGCCCCTACGGAACACTGCCAGCCCCTACGGAAGGAACCTTACGGGCCCCTACAGAACACTACTGGCTCCTGCGGTACTCTACAGGCCTCTAGGGAACCTACGAAGCTCTACCGAACCCTATGGATCCTTACGGAACAGTACGGGCCCCTTCAGACCTCTGCAGGCGCTTATGGAAACCTACAGGACCCTACGGAACTGTACGAGACTCTAGAGGCCCCTAGGGAACACTACAGGCCCCTACGGAACCGTACGAGACTCTACAGGCCCCTAGGGAACACCACAGGCCCCTACGGAACCGTACGAGACTCTACAGGCCCCTAGGGAACACCACAGGCCCCTACGGAACCCTACACAACCCTCTGGAAACTTATGGCACCCTACAAGCTCCTACCAACCCCTGCGGGCACTTACACAACCCTACAGGTCCCTACGGAAATCTACGGGACTCCACGGGCCCCTAGGGAAGCCTACAGATTTCAACGGAACCCTACGAGCCCCTCTGGAACCCTACAGAATACTCCAGGACCCGACAGCACTCTACAAGACCCTTAGCAACACAACGGAACCTCACTAAAACCCTATGGGCTCCTACAGAACACTGCAGGTGCCTACGGAACCCTACAGACCCCTACGGAATACTACCAGCCGCTACGGAAACCTATGGCCCCTACGGAACTCTACGGAACCTGACAGAAACACTGTGGGACCCTACAGGCCCTTGCGGGCACTTGCAGAACTCTGCAGGAACCCACGGAACTTTATGGAACCCTACCAGCCCCTACGGAAGCCTAAAGATCCTTGCAGGCAGTTACGGAACGGTACAGGGCCCTAGGGAACGTTACCAGCCACTACGGAACTCTACGGGCCCCTACGGAACCCTGCAGAACCCTCCAGAACTTTACAGAATCCCACGGATTCCTACAGACTGCTGCGGGCACTTACTCAACCCTAGAGGACCCTACGGAACACTGCCAGCCCCTATGGAAGGAACCCTACGGGCCCCTACAGAACACTACTGGCTCCTGCGGTACTCTACAGGCCTCTAGGGAACCTCCGAAGCTCTACGGAGCCCTATGGATCCTTACGAAACAGTACGGGCCCCTTCAGACCTCTGCGGGCGCTTATGGAAACCTACAGGACCCTACGGAACTGTACGAGACTCTAGAGGCCCCTAGGGAACACCACAGGCCCCTACGGAACCCTACACAACCCTCTGGAAACTTATGGCACTCTACAAGCTCCTACCAACCCCTGCGGGCACTTACACAACCCTACAGGTCCCTACGGAAATCTACGGGACTCCACGGGCCCCTCGGGAAGCCTACAGATTTCAACGGAACCCTACCAGCCCCTCTGGAACCCTACAGAATACTCCAGGACCCGACAGCACTCTACAAGACCCTTAGCAACACAACGGAACCTCACTAAAACCCTATGGGCTCCTACAGAACACTGCAGGCGCCTACGGAACCCTACAGACACCTGCGGGCACTTACAGAACCCTGCAGGCCCCTACAGAACCCTACAGGTCCATACAGAACCCCACAGGGCCCTACGGAACTTTACCAGCCACTACGGAACTCTACGGGCCCCCACAGAACCCTGCAGAACCCTCCAGAACCTTACAGAATCCCACAGACTCCTACAGACTGCTGCGGGCACTTACACAACCCTACAGGCCCCTACGGAACACTGCCAGCCCCTACGGAACGAACCTTACGGGCCCCTACAGAACACTACTGGCTCCTGCGGTACTCTACAGGCCTCTAGGGAACCTACGAAGCTCTACGGAGCCCTATGGATCCTTACGGAACAGTACGGGCCCCTTCAGACCTCTGCGGGCGCTTATGGAAACCTACAGGACCCTACGGAACTGTACGAGACTCTAGAGGCCCCTAGGGAACACCACAGGCCCCTACGGAACCCTACACAACCCTCTGGAAACTTATGGCACCCTACAAGCTCCTACCAACCCCTGCGGGCACTTACACAACCCTACAGGTCCCTACGGAAATCTACGGGACTCCACGGGCCCCTAGGGAAGCCTACAGATTTCAACGGAACCCTACGAGCCCCTCTGGAACCCTACAGAATACTCCAGGACCCGACAGCACTCTACAAGACCCTTAGCAACACAACGGAACCTCACTAAAACCCTATGGGCTCCTACAGAACACTGCAGGTGCCTACGGAACCCTACAGACCCCTACGGAACCCTACAGACACCTGCGGGCACTTACGGAACCCTGCAGGCCCCTACGGAACCCTACAAGTCCATACAGAACCCCACAGGGCCCTACGGAACTTTACCAGCCACTACGGAACTCTACGGGCCCCTACGGAACCCTGCAGAACCCTCCGGAACCTTACAGAATCCCACAGACTCCTACAGACTTCTGCGGGCACTTACACAACCCTACAGGTCACTACGGAAATCTACGGGACTCTATGGGCCCCTAGGGAAACCTATAGATTTCGATGGAACCCTACGAGCCCCTCTGGAACCCTACAGAATACTCCAGGACCCGACAGCACTCTACAAGACCCTTAGCAACACAACGGAACCTCACTAAAACCCTATGGGCTCCTACAGAACACTGTAGGTGCCTAGGGAACCCTACAGACCCCTACAGAATACTACCAGCCACTACAGAAAAATATGGCCCCTACGGAACTCTACGGAACCTGGCAGAAACACTGTGGGCCCCTACAGGCCCTTGCAGGCACTTGCAGAACTCTGCAGGAACCCACGGAACTTTATGGAACCCTACCAGCCCCTACGGAAGCCTAAAGACCCTTGCAGGCAGTTACGGAACGGTACAGGGCCCTAGGGAACTTTACCAGCCACTACGGAACTCTACGGGCCCCTACGGAACCCTGCAGAACCCTCCAGAACCTTACAGAATCCCACGGATTCCTACACACTCCTGCGGGCACTAACTCAACCCTAGAGGACCCTACGGAACACTACTGGCTCCTGCGGTACTCCAGAGGCCTCTAGGGAACCTACGAAGCTCTACGGAACCCTATGGATCCTTACGGAACAGTACGGGCCCCTTCAGACCTCTGCGGGCGCTTATGGAAACCTACAGGACCCTACGGAACTGTACGAGACTCTAGAGGCCCCTAGGGAACACCACAGGCCCCTACGGAACCCTACACAACCCTCTGGAAACATATGGCACCCTACAAGCTCCTACCAACCCCTGCGGGCACTTACACAACCCTACAGGTCCCTACGGAAATCTACGGGACTCCACGGGACCCTAGGGAAGCCTACAGATTTCAACGGAACCCTACGAGCCCCTCTGGAACCCTACAGAATACTCCAGGACCCGACAGCACTCTACAAGACCCTTAGCAACACAACGGAACCTCACTAAAACCCTATGGGCTCCTACAGAACACTGCAGGTGCCTACGGAACCCTACAGACCCCTACGGAACCCTACAGACACCTGCGGGCACTTACGGAACCCTGCAGGCCCCTACGGAACCCTACAAGTCCATACAGAACCCCACAGGGCCCTACGGAACTTTACCAGCCACTACGGAACTCTACGGGCCCCTACGGAACCCTGCAGAACCCTCCGGAACCTTACAGAATCCCACAGACTCCTACAGACTTCTGCGGGCACTTACACAACCCTACAGGTCACTACGGAAATCTACGGGACTCTATGGGCCCCTAGGGAAACCTATAGATTTCGATGGAACCCTACGAGCCCCTCTGGAACCCTACAGAATACTCCAGGACCCGACAGCACTCTACAAGACCCTTAGCAACACAACGGAACCTCACTAAAACCCTATGGGCTCCTACAGAACACTGTAGGTGCCTAGGGAACCCTACAGACCCCTACAGAATACTACCAGCCACTACAGAAAAATATGGCCCCTACGGAACTCTACGGAACCTGGCAGAAACACTGTGGGCCCCTACAGGCCCTTGCAGGCACTTGCAGAACTCTGCAGGAACCCACGGAACTTTATGGAACCCTACCAGCCCCTACGGAAGCCTAAAGACCCTTGCAGGCAGTTACGGAACGGTACAGGGCCCTAGGGAACTTTACCAGCCACTACGGAACTCTACGGGCCCCTACGGAACCCTGCAGAACCCTCCAGAACCTTACAGAATCCCACGGATTCCTACACACTCCTGCGGGCACTAACTCAACCCTAGAGGACCCTACGGAACACTACTGGCTCCTGCGGTACTCCAGAGGCCTCTAGGGAACCTACGAAGCTCTACGGAACCCTATGGATCCTTACGGAACAGTACGGGCCCCTTCAGACCTCTGCGGGCGCTTATGGAAACCTACAGGACCCTACGGAACTGTACGAGACTCTAGAGGCCCCTAGGGAACACCACAGGCCCCTACGGAACCCTACACAACCCTCTGGAAACATATGGCACCCTACAAGCTCCTACCAACCCCTGCGGGCACTTACACAACCCTACAGGTCCCTACGGAAATCTACGGGACTCCACGGGACCCTAGGGAAGCCTACAGATTTCAACGGAACCCTACGAGCCCCTCTGGAACCCTACAGAATACTCCAGGACCCGACAGCACTCTACAAGACCCTTAGCAACACAACGGAACCTCACTAAAACCCTATGGGCTCCTACAGAACACTGCAGTTGCCTACGGAACCCTACAGACCCCTACGGAATACTACCAGCCGCTACGGAAACCTATGGCCCCTACGGAACTCTACGGAACCTGACAGAAACACTGTGAGACCCTAGTGGCCCTTGCGGGCACTTGCAGAACTCTGCAGGAACCCACGGAACTTTATGGAACCCTACCAGCCCCTACGGAAGCCTAAAGACCCTTGCAGGCAGTTACGGAACGGTACAGGGCCCTAGGGAACGTTACCAGCCACTACGGAACTCTACGGGCCCCTACGGAACCCTGCAGAACCCTCCAGAACTTTACAGAATCCCACAGACTCCTACAGACTGCTGCGGGCACTTACTCAACCCTAGAGGACCCTACGGAACACTGCCAGCCCCTATGGAAGGAACCCTACGGGCCCCTACAGAACACTACTGGCTCCTGCGGTACTCTACAGGCCTCTAGGGAACCTACGAAGCTCTACGGATCCCTATGGATCCTTACGGAACAGTACGGGCCCCTTCAGACCTCTGCGGGCCCTTATGGAAACCTACAGGACCCTACGGAACTGTACGAGACTCTAGAGGCCCCTAGGGAACACCACAGGCCCCTACGGAACCCTACACAACCCTCTGGAAACTTATGGCACCCTACAAGCTCCTACCAACCCCTGCGGGCACTTACACAACCCTACAGGCCCCTACGGAAATCTACGGGACTCCACGGGACCCTAGGGAAGCCTACAGATTTCAACGGAACCCTACGAGCCCCTCTGGAACCCTACAGAATACTCCAGGACCCGACAGCACTCTACAAGACCCTTAGCAACACAACGGAACCTCATTAAAACCCTATGGGCTCCTACAGATCACTGCAGGTGCCTACGGAACCCTACAGACACCTGCGGGCACTTACAGAACCCTGCAGGCCCCTACAGAACCCTACAGGTCCATACAGAACCCCACAGGGCCCTACGGAACTTTACCAGCCACTACGGAACTCTACGGGCCCCTACAGAACCCTGCAGAACCCTCCAGAACCTTACAGAATCCCACAGACTCCTACAGACTGCTGCGGGCACTTACACAACCCTACAGGCCCCTACGGAACACTGCCAGCCCCTACGGAAGGAACCTTACGGGCCCCTACAGAACACTACTGGCTCCTGCGGTACTCTACAGGCCTCTAGGGAACCTACGAAGCTCTACCGAACCCTATGGATCCTTACGGAACAGTACGGGCCCCTTCAGACCTCTGCGGGCGCTTATGGAAACCTACAGGACCCTACGGAACTGTACGAGACTCTAGAGGCCCCTAGGGAACACTACAGGCCCCTACGGAACCGTACGAGACTCTACAGGCCCCTAGGGAACACCACAGGCCCCTACGGAAACGTACGAGACTCTACAGGCCCCTAGGGAACACCACAGGCCCCTACGGAACCCTACACAACCCTCTGGAAACTTACGGCACCCTACAAGCTCCTACCAACCCCTGCGGGCACTTACACAACCCTACAGGTCCCTACGGAAATCTACGGGACTCCACGGGACCCTAGGGAAGCCTACAGATTTCAACGGAACCCTACGAGCCCCTCTGGAACCCTACAGAATACTCCAGGACCCGACAGCACTCTACAAGACCCTTAGCAACACAACGGAACCTCACTAAAACCCTATGGGCTCCTACAGAACACTGCAGGTGCCTACGGAACCCTACAGACCCCTACGGAATACTACCAGCCGCTACGGAAACCTATGGCCCCTACGGAACTCTACGGAACCTGACAGAAACACTGTGAGACCCTACAGGCCCTTGCGGGCACTTGCAGAACTCTGCAGGAACCCACGGAACTTTATGGAACCCTACCAGCCCCTACGGAAGCCTAAAGACCCTTGCAGGCAGTTACGGAACGGTACAGGGCCCTAGGGAACGTTACCAGCCACTACGGAACTCTACGGGCCCCTACGGAACCCTGCAGAACCCTCCAGAACTTTACAGAATCCCACAGACTCCTACAGACTGCTGCGGGCACTTACTCAACCCTAGAGGACCCTACGGAACACTGCCAGCCCCTATGGAAGGAACCCTACGGGCCCCTACAGAACACTACTGGCTCCTGCGGTACTCTACAGGCCTCTAGGGAACCTACGAAGCTCTACGGATCCCTATGGATCCTTACGGAACAATACGGGCCCCTTCAGACCTCTGCGGGCGCTTATGGAAACCTACAGGACCCTACGGAACTGTACGAGACTCTAGAGGCCCCTAGGGAACACCACAGGCCCCTACGGAACCCTACACAACCCTCTGGAAACTTATGGCACCCTACAAGCTCCTACCAACCCCTGCGGGCACTTACACAACCCTACAGGCCCCTACGGAAATCTACGGGACTCCACGGGACCCTAGGGAAGCCTACAGATTTCAACGGAACCCTACGAGCCCCTCTGGAACCCTACAGAATACTCCAGGACCCGACAGCACTCTACAAGACCCTTAGCAACACAACGGAACCTCACTAAAACCCTATGGGCTCCTACAGAACACTGCAGGCGCCTACGGAACCCTACAGACACCTGCGGGCACTTACAGAACCCTGCAGGCCCCTACAGAACCCTACAGGTCCATACAGAACCCCACAGGGCCCTACGGAACTTTACCAGCCACTACGGAACTCTACGGGCCCCTACAGAACCCTGCAGAACCCTCCAGAACCTTACAGAATCCCACAGACTCCTACAGACTGCTGCGGGCACTTACACAACCCTACAGGCCCCTACGGAACACTGCCAGCCCCTACGGAAGGAACCTTACGGGCCCCTACAGAACACTACTGGCTCCTGCGGTACTCTACAGGCCTCTAGGGAACCTACGAAGCTCTACCGAACCCTATGGATCCTTACGGAACAGTACGGGCCCCTTCAGACCTCTGCGGGCGCTTATGGAAACCTACAGGACCCTACGGAACTGTACGAGACTCTAGAGGCCCCTAGGGAACACTACAGGCCCCTACGGAACCGTACGAGACTCTACAGGCCCCTAGGGAACACCACAGGCCCCTACGGAAACGTACGAGACTCTACAGGCCCCTAGGGAACACCACAGGCCCCTACGGAACCCTACACAACCCTCTGGAAACTTATGGCACCCTACAAGCTCCTACCAACCCCTGCGGGCACTTACACAACCCTACAGGTCCCTACGGAAATCTACGGGACTCCACGGGCCCCTAGGGAAGCCTACAGATTTCAACGGAACCCTACGAGCCCCTCTGGAACCCTACAGAATACTCCAGGACCCGACAGCACTCTACAAGACCCTTAGCAACACAACGGAACCTCACTAAAACCCTATGGGCTCCTACAGAACACTGCAGGTGCCTACGGAACCCTACAGACCCCTACGGAATACTACCAGCCGCTACGGAAACCTATGGCCCCTACGGAACTCTACGGAACCTGACAGAAACACTGTGGGACCCTACAGGCCCTTGCGGGCACTTGCAGAACTCTGCAGGAACCCACGGAACTTTATGGAACCCTACCAGCCCCTACGGAAGCCTAAAGATCCTTGCAGGCAGTTACGGAACGGTACAGGGCCCTAGGGAACATTACCAGCCACTACGGAACTCTACGGGCCCCTACGGAACCCTGCAGAACCCTCCAGAACTTTACAGAATCCCACGGATTCCTACAGACTGCTGCGGGCACTTACTCAACCCTAGAGGACCCTACGGAACACTGCCAGCCCCTATGGAAGGAACCCTACGGGCCCCTACAGAACACTACTGGCTCCTGCGGTACTCTACAGGCCTCTAGGGAACCTCCGAAGCTCTACGGAGCCCTATGGATCCTTACGAAACAGTACGGGCCCCTTCAGACCTCTGCGGGCCCTTATGGAAACCTACAGGACCCTACGGAACTGTACGAGACTCTAGAGGCCCCTAGGGAACACCACAGGCCCCTACGGAACCCTACACAACCCTCTGGAAACTTATGGCACTCTACAAGCTCCTACCAACCCCTGTGGGCACTTACACAACCCTACAGGTCCCTACGGAAATCTACGGGACTCCACGGGCCCCTCGGGAAGCCTACAGATTTCAACGGAACCCTACCAGCCCCTCTGGAACCCTACAGAATACTCCAGGACCCGACAGCACTCTACAAGACCCTTAGCAACACAACGGAACCTCACTAAAACCCTATGGGCTCCTACAGAACACTGCAGGCGCCTACGGAACCCTAGAGACCCCTACGGAACCCTACAGACACCTGCGGGCACTTACAGAACCCTGCAGGCCCCTACAGAACCCTACAGGTCCATACAGAACCCCACAGGGCCCTACGGAACTTTACCAGCCACTACGGAACTCTACGGGCCCCCACAGAACCCTGCAGAACCCTCCAGAACCTTACAGAATCCCACAGACTCCTACAGACTGCTGCGGGCACTTACTCAACCCTACAGGCCCCTACGGAACACTGCCAGCCCCTACGGAAAGAACCTTACGGGCCCCTACAGAACACTACTGGCTCCTGCGGTACTCTACAGGCCTCTAGGGAACCTACGAAGCTCTACGGAGCCCTATGGATCCTTACGGAACAGTACGGGCCCCTTCAGACCTCTGCGGGCGCTTATGGAAACCTACAGGACCCTACGGAACTGTACGAGACTCTAGAGGCCCCTAGGGAACACCACAGGCCCCTACGGAACCCTACACAACCCTCTGGAAACTTATGGCACCCTACAAGCTCCTACCAACCCCTGCGGGCACTTACACAACCCTACAGGTCCCTACGGAAATCTACGGGACTCCACGGGCCCCTAGGGAAGCCTACAGATTTCAACGGAACCCTACGAGCCCCTCTGGAACCCTACAGAATACTCCAGGACCCGACAGCACTCTACAAGACCCTTAGCAACACAACGGAACCTCACTAAAACCCTATGGGCTCCTACAGAACACTGCAGGCGCCTACGGAACCCTACAGACACCTGCGGGCACTTACAGAACCCTGCAGGCCCCTACAGAACCCTACAGGTCCATACAGAACCCCACAGGGCCCTACGGAACTTTACCAGCCACTACGGAACTCTACGGGCCCCTACAGAACCCTGCAGAACCCTCCAGAACCTTACAGAATCCCACAGACTCCTACAGACTGCTGCGGGCACTTACTCAACCCTACAGGCCCCTACGGAACACTGCCAGCCCCTACGGAAGGAACCTTACGGGCCCCTACAGAACACTACTGGCTCCTGCGGTACTCTACAGGCCTCTAGGGAACCTACGAAGCTCTACGGAGCCCTATGGATCCTTACGGAACAGTACGGGCCCCTTCAGACCTCTGCGGGCGCTTATGGAAACCTACAGGACCCTACGGAACTGTACGAGACTCTAGAGGCCCCTAGGGAACACCACAGGCCCCTACGGAACCGTACGAGACTCTACAGGCCCCTAGGGAACACCACAGGCCCCTACGGAAACGTACGAGACTCTACAGGCCCCTAGGGAACACCACAGGCCCCTACGGAACCCTACACAACCCTCTGGAAACTTATGGCACCCTACAAGCTCCTACCAACCCCTGCGGGCACTTACACAACCCTACAGGTCCCTACGGAAATCTACGGGACTCCACGGGCCCCTAGGGAAGCCTACAGATTTCAACGGAACCCTACGAGCCCCTCTGGAACCCTACAGAATACTCCAGGACCCGACAGCACTCTACAAGACCCTTAGCAACACAACGGAACCTCACTAAAACCCTATGGGCTCCTACAGAACACTGCAGGCGCCTACGGAACCCTACAGACACCTGCGGGCACTTACAGAACCCTGCAGGCCCCTACAGAACCCTACAGGTCCATACAGAACCCCACAGGGCCCTACGGAACTTTACCAGCCACTACGGAACTCTACGGGCCCCTACAGAACCCTGCAGAACCCTCCAGAACCTTACAGAATCCCACAGACTCCTACAGACTGCTGCGGGCACTTACTCAACCCTACAGGCCCCTACGGAACACTGCCAGCCCCTACGGAAGGAACCTTACGGGCCCCTACAGAACACTACTGGCTCCTGCGGTACTCTACAGGCCTCTAGGGAACCTACGAAGCTCTACGGAGCCCTATGGATCCTTACGGAACAGTACGGGCCCCTTCAGACCTCTGCGGGCGCTTATGGAAACCTACAGGACCCTACGGAACTGTACGAGACTCTAGAGGCCCCTAGGGAACACCACAGGCCCCTACGGAACCGTACGAGACTCTACAGGCCCCTAGGGAACACCACAGGCCCCTACGGAAACGTACGAGACTCTACAGGCCCCTAGGGAACACCACAGGCCCCTACGGAACCCTACACAACCCTCTGGAAACTTATGGCACCCTACAAGCTCCTACCAACCCCTGCGGGCACTTACACAACCCTACAGGTCCCTACGGAAATCTACGGGACTCCACGGGCCCCTAGGGAAGCCTACAGATTTCAACGGAACCCTACGAGCCCCTCTGGAACCCTACAGAATACTCCAGGACCCGACAGCACTCTACAAGACCCTTAGCAACACAACGGAACCTCACTAAAACCCTATGGGCTCCTACAGAACACTGCAGGTGCCTACGGAACCCTACAGACCCCTACGGAACCCTACAGACACCTGCGGGCACTTACGGAACCCTGCAGGCCCCTACGGAACCCTACAAGTCCATACAGAACCCCACAGGGCCCTACGGAACTTTACCAGCCACTACGGAACTCTACGGGCCCCTACGGAACCCTGCAGAACCCTCCGGAACCTTACAGAATCCCACAGACTCCTACAGACTTCTGCGGGCACTTACACAACCCTACAGGTCACTACGGAAATCTACGGGACTCTATGGGCCCCTAGGGAAACCTATAGATTTCGATGGAACCCTACGAGCCCCTCTGGAACCCTACAGAATACTCCAGGACCCGACAGCACTCTACAAGACCCTTAGCAACACAACGGAACCTCACTAAAACCCTATGGGCTCCTACAGAACACTGTAGGTGCCTAGGGAACCCTACAGACCCCTACAGAATACTACCAGCCACTACAGAAAAATATGGCCCCTACGGAACTCTACGGAACCTGGCAGAAACACTGTGGGCCCCTACAGGCCCTTGCAGGCACTTGCAGAACTCTGCAGGAACCCACGGAACTTTATGGAACCCTACCAGCC